>NC_071114.1:19572500-19697500 GCF_024256425.1 Clarias gariepinus | reverse complement strand
ACCTACAACAGTCTTGTCCCTTAATCCTGCACCCTAAACCATACACCTTGAACCCGGCACTAAAGTGAGTCCCTAAAGCCTGCACCCAATAGGTTTTACAACCTCTATCATACACACTACACCACCCTAAACCCTGCACCCTAATCCCCACGTCCTAAATCCTTTACCCTAAAACATGCACTTCATACCATTAACATCAGTCATACCATATCATACCATAGCTCATGGTTGAGATCTGTACACCCTGCTCCCTAAGGTCTGAAGGCTAAATCCTAAACTCTACATCCTAAATGGTGCTTTCTAGACCCTAGACCGAGCATCCTTAACAGTGCACACAACACCCTATACACTACACCCTAAAAACTGAACGCTCATCCTTGTGCACTATTCAGTGTTATGCATTGTGTTCATTCTTCAGTTGTGTACGCTATTGTGTAATGTTTCTTGCTTAGTTTTATTCAGTGTTGTGTATTGTGTTTGTTGTTTAATTTTGTGATATACTGTGTACAATGACCATATAATATATGTTATTCATGTGCAATAGTGTGTTTATGATTTCTGTGCAGCTGGTGAACAAAAGAAAGAAAAGACTCATTAAAATGGAAATAATGTTGTCAAATGAGTGTCTAAATTTAGTTTTAATCTGTCGTGTTATAATGGAACGGATCATTTTTATAAATTTGTCTCAGCGGTGCACATAGACATCAAATTTAAATTAAAAGTTCATGCAAGAAAAAAGAGAAATGCTCACAAAAAAACAAGCAAGTTTTATTTATTTATTTTATTTTTTTTTTTATGGACCTTTTTTTTTTGCATTTGCATTTGCACTAAAACCCCCAGCAAGTGACTGATTCCAAAACAACAAAACTCTTAATTTCTCATTTATTATGCTTCAGTCCAAAATGTTATCATCCAAATGAAGACATCCAAATGCCACTCTGCCATTATACACCTGATAAACTGTGTCACCGTCTTTCACCCGAGTGACCGTCCTGTTCAGATGGCACTATAATGCACACAACTCAATTACATCACACACAAACACACACAGGATAGATCAGAGAGCAGATGTCCTCCACAGCTTTATCACATTAGCGATATTAGACGTGATTACATCTGCCTGGTCTGAGGAAGTGGGAGTCATGTTTAAATGCAATAATGGAGCACAGCAACTGTCCACCTTCACAAGTAATATGTTTGTGCAGGAGTTTGATTGATTAAATGAGTGTTGGTAGAGTTGTTTTGCTTCAATATTAGCAAAATATTCTAACTGAGTCAAATTCCTCATTTAACTGGATGCCAAATCCTCCTGTTACACTGAGAGATGCTAAAATTAGTTCATTTTGATTTTTTATTGACAAAGAACAAAAAAGCAAGGACAAAAAGACAATATAAGAAATGGAGGAATTCTATTCTCTCATTAAAACATGAATCGAGCACCGAGTGTGTTATGCCACATTAATTTTACAATAAACTGAAGCTGTCTGGGATCACAATCAGTGATTTTGTGGATGGGTTTATTCATCATGTCTTGCAGATGGGATGTACTGCTGAAAGCAAAATGACTGTTTCAGAGCTTTTTGTACCTCTCTTTTAAACACTATTTAATTTTTCCAGGAAAAAAATAATAATAAAAAATTAGAACTCATCCTGTACTAGTCTTAATTTGTTTGTATATCTCATATATACAGAATGTATACACCCCATGCTGTACATCGCAGCTTGTTAGCAGTAAACATTGCAAGTTGGAGTATTTTTTCATTCTACACTTCTGTTTTCCTGTGAGAATTAGTATTTAACATGTATTAATGTAAACCATATTGAAGATGGCACTTTATTGGCTTTTGGAGAAGTGTTTTACAAACCTGCCAAAATTTTACAATCTTATCCTAATGGAGAACGTGCTACTAGCTTTAAACACCATCTCCATCAATAAGAGTCAGTAATATCATTTTATCTACCATTTAAAAGCATCAGATGGCTTCCAGCGATGATGATCTCTGTAACCATCAGCACCGGAATCATTAGAAATCTGCTTGGCTAAAATAGGCACCTGTTAGATCTCAATTTGATAAATAAACCACTTTATCTATAAGCTGTGCTTTTCGATATATAAAGAAAGACACAATCATGGTGTCAGAATCCTCTGTAGTTTATTACCAGGACAAAGTGGTAGAAGTTCTAAGTCATTTCCTGATTAAAGAACTGTTACTACAACAAAGAGCCTGAGTCATTCTTATGTTCTATAGAAATCCTGGACGACAAACTGTCTGAAGTATTGTCATGTATGGACTGTGGAATAGCTCAGAAAAAAAGAGGGAAGCATGGGAAAGTTAACCCCATCAGAGGAAAATTTCAGAAAACTCTAACAACACCTGTGGGTGCAAGTGGTGGGAAGACATCCTGCACAGCTGAAAAAACACCCTCAATAATCTGTTCACTATTCTCCATATTTAGCTAGCTTACCAAACTATGGTCAGGTTTGTTTATCTTGGGCAGGGGTGTGTGATGGTGTAATTGTAAATAGGTCAAACACTTCGATGTGCCATCACTTGACTTTTTTGTTTAAATAGAAAGCAACGAACGAAATCTAATCACAGCTCCCAAGATATTTCATGACAACTTGAATACAAACTAAACACGTCCACATTAAGATGACCATGGAGTTTCCACTTTGTACTAAAAATACTGAAAACTGCACTGAAAATGGGGTCAAATGAAAAAAAAAAAGAGCATTTGTCAAGTTTATACTTTTTCATAGCCACCTCCCTATCAGGTTCTCAATGCATGTTGTCACAAACTAAGTTCTTTCTGTGTCTTTCTATTGCCACATCCTCCCCAGGCATTCACATAAAGAGAGACAATACAATGTCCCTAATGAATTTTACGTTTTTCCTGAAAAGTACAGTATGCGCCAAATTATAGAGTACTTAAATGAAAAGACGAACAATATTACCATGTTGTCATCTGTGGGTTTATTCATTTATTTATAAAAGAAAACTAACGTACACACTATTAGCATGTTGATTTACTATGGTATGCATAACATAATGTAAGTGTTGGAAGTTCATGCAGATTTTCAACCCGGATTCCTGCAATAAAGCTTGCTGCAGAATCCTGCAAAAGAAGAAGATTTTCTTGCATAATGCTGGGGTGGTTCTTAATGGATCTTTACAGTTGAATACACTCTCCTTTAACATTCCCCACAAGTAGGAAACAGGTGGTGTAAGATCGGGGGAATGGGACAGATATGTAAAGGAATTGTTCTGCCACCTTTTTTAAACTTGGTCCCTATTCTCGAACACTTCCATATGAGAGGAAATAATACTCATGTGTCCTAAAACGATGCGCAATAAGAGTGCTTCAGTACTCTATATTTTGGCGCATACCGTACTTACTCCGTTCTGATTAACAGGCTAGTTGGCTAAACATTTTACTTTATAATGTTAGTCATAATATAGTGAAGAATTTGTTTCCCTAGTAACAATCTATGAATTCATGGCAGCGCGAATACATAAAAATTGGGCACAACACCACAGGCACCTGCTTACTCTCACACACACATACACTTGTTAGGCCTCGTTCTGGTCCACACTCCAGGTGACTAGCCAGCATGTCTTTGCTAATCTAATGAAAATGTGGTAATATAATGAAAAGCGCAGTACATTTTGTTCCCCATTCCCCGGGAGGCGCTCTCCCACAATACACCAACCGCTGAGAGGTCAGGGCCAAGTGTGTGTGTGTGTGAGTGTGCGTGTGTGTGTGAGTATTCAGCTAAAGCTAATGTAGCATAAATATCATACAGGCAGATCAGTGGCTCCCCACAGTTCCACACAAAACTGTTTGACAGCAGCAGCGATGATGGTACGCTGCAGTCGAGTCACACACTCCAGTCAGCTCTGAAAAGTTGGCATCGTTCACTCTTACACACACACACACACACACACACATACAAGAGCAAGATAGTGGTTAAGTTCTAAACGCACAGCCATGACCTATTTATATATAGATATTTAAAGTCTGATAATATCTAATGACTGATGGTTCAAAATGATTAAGCTAACGATGGATAATTATTTTAAAAATGGATAGCTAAGTTAACCAATTAAGAACCGTATTAAGAATATGTAACTGGAAAAAAAAAAAAAATGCGCGCTACAAAGCTAGACCTCAATAACAGTTAACAGTGTGAGTCCAAAAGAAAGACAGACAGATAAAGACAGAGCGGCAGATAAAGAGACAGATAAAGAGTGACTTATAGATAATACACTGACAGACTAACCAGTGAGAGCGCGAGCTGTCATGCAGTGATTTATGCTAATTTATGCAAATTATTTTACTTGCTATATTTTTTTTCTGTTAAATGCTAATTGATTAGAGTAACAGTAGAATTCAAGTTTACCACGTTCCTACACGCTCTGGAATTTGGATCTAAATAACGATGTGAAGTTGTAGGACAGGTGAAGGTTGATGATGATTAGCTATTTCATGAAATGAAAGACACTTCCCAAAGGAGCGCTCATATTTTCGAGCTTGGATGTTCTTTACATCCTGGGGTGGGTTCTTTTAACACACAGTTCTCCTGCCCTCGCTGCCCTGCTGCTGTTTTATTAGAACCTCAGTCCCGCTGCGCTCTTGAATTATGTTTGTGTCATGTCTCTGAAGTGCTCCATATTTCCTCTCCCAGAGTTCAGGATTAAATTTCCCACACAGGGCTGTAATACCGCATAGGCCCAGTCCTGGGACAGAGACGCTCGCCGCCGTCTTTCCATCAGCGGCATCACTCGGATTATACATTTCATATTTGGGGAAGCCAAACAATTTATATATATAATAGGTATATTATAATAGATTAGTATTCTAAGTTTTATATGTTAATCACTAAATTAAATACAGTAAATAGATTATTTCATTTTAATTTTATGTTTTCTACATTACTGTTGGACTTATTATATGATTGGGGTTTACAGACATCAGAGCAGTATAAAAATTATATAGAAATGAAATATATACTTAGGTAACTTATTTATAATTACATAATTATTTTATAACAATTTCAATATTTATTATTATTATTTTTTTTTACAAGCATTTACTTATCAGACTTACCAGAACGGATTTGTCTTATTTATTTGGCTTATACAATGAATCCCCATAAGCTAGTCAGAAACTTTCTATTTGTAAACAAATTATTCAACAAAGAAAATTTTCATTTATACAGTATATATAAACTTTTAAGCAAGTTTGGTTTATGTTAGCTAATTTCAATCTGCAAAAAATAATATACTTGCAAAAAAGTTTACAATAAAGGTACACAAGGCATAGTGCTGTTCTTTACATATTGATTATGGAAGCTGTTTAGTACGTGCGCACTTCAGTTTAAAGGGTTTTCTACAGTATATACAGTATAAACCATACAACAGCATGTTTTTTTGAATAGATCCCCTTTAGGAAGCTAATTCATGTTTTCTTTTGTATTCACTTTCCAAAAGTTGCCTTTTAAAATTCTGCGTTGCGTTGTTGAGGTGCCTGGAGGACAAAGTGCTGGTTTTGATCGTAGGTTTGCATTCTGAAGTCTTCCATTAAAGCCGTCTGGACAAAACCTGAGTTCTCTGGCAGCCGTGAATTATCTGTGAACAACTCTGTGTTTTCTGTCGTCCCGGTAAGTGCCTGCTTTCAGCTCCTCATATTGTTCATCCGTCATCAGTGCAGAAGGCTGAAGCATCGCTCTGATTGGACCCAATCTCACGAATAAGGAGATTTTACAAACAGGATGAGGCCAAGAGCAGAGACTCAGCATCGGCGCAGCTTAGACAAATAGACACTCTCAGTCTGAGGAGAAGAGGAATGGATCCCTAGTTTCCATTTCTTTGTCTCTGATATTGAACTGTAAATATTGATTTCTTCCCAGAACGCTGCAAGGAAAAGTGATCAGGAATGACCAGTGTGTGTGTGTGTGTGTGTGTGTGTGTGTGTGTGTGTGTGTGTGCGTACGTGTGATATCAGTATAGATGGAAGGAGGGGCAAAAACAGAGACACAGACAGAGGAAGGGCTGGAAACAAAGACAGAGAGAATGGCAAAAAAGACAAAAAAAATTTGTGAGAGAGAGACAGTAAAACAGAGAGAGAGACAGAGACAGAGAGACAGACAGACACTCCTAAGTGCTGGACTTAATACTCCCACACAAAATTTAATGTGAAAATAATGACTGAGTCACTGCTGTGATTTTCCCAACATTAGCATTACACTGAAAATTCACACACACACACACACACACACACACACACACACACACACACACACACACTTAAATGCCTCCAGTGTGTTCCCAAATTAGCCAGTAATGATGTAGACTTACACACTTTAACCCTGCACTACTTAGCCATTGAGTCTTGTTGCCTCAGGATGTCTGTAAATTGTATTCACACACACACACACACACACACACACACACACACACACACACACACGCACACACACGCACACACACACACACACAAATTATGTCTTCATTCCAGTATTAGCATGGGGATGAAGTCTCAAAGAAGCTCTCAGTGAAAGGGCGTCACAACTGTCACACTACTGCCTTACAGTTCATTTCAAATATATATATACAGTCTATTTAGTTCACGTCTCTTACTGGTATAATCAACACGCGTGTACTGTTTACTATAACACTGTGACCACGTGTGTGTGTATAAAACACATTTTATTTTGTGTCTGTATGCGTGTGTGTACAGCATGTGTAAAGCATAAGCAAGTCTCATTAGAGAGGTTAAAGATCTATTTTCTCTCTCTGCATCAGCCCGCTCTTTGAGTCTGTGTGCACGCGCGTCATCGAACACCGTGCCCCCCCCACACACACACACAGACCTCTCCTAGAACATTGCATTATTATTATTATTATTATAACAGCTATTAATAGACATTACTTTTGCAGTTTTTTATAAAGTTAATAGGCAAGCTTGTTATATGACTTAGACGCCACACCTCCATCCTGAAGATGACAGAAGAAGATCCCTTCCATACATGAATAACCTTCACCATGACAATGAATGCAAAATTAGAAATTCAGGAATACAAATTGAATTCATATGTAGTAGTTCATTAGTTATTATCTCAACTTAAGTGAATACACACGATTCAATAATCAATACCATACACCATGGAAAATCCAAAGGAAGAAAGGAAAAAATTCTGTGCTGGAATATGATGAGGCAGGAATAAGGTGAGGCAAAAACAGGACAACAGGTTTAGAGGTATAGAAATACAGAGTTGTATAGGTTGAAAAAAAAATCCATGTATTACAGTTTTTACCCATTAGGTTATGTAAGAGCTGTTAAAATATTAAATAATATATGAATACTATAATTATAATTATAGCCTTAATAATGTAATATTAACACATTAACACTTTAAATTTGATTATCAATTGCATACTAGTAAATTGGTAACAGGATCACGGGCACCCAAGGGTGTTCTATGCCTGTGGGAAGCAAAGGCTAGCTCATCCAAAAAATCAATGCAGGACCACAGTCATCCGTGTATGGGGCTTAGCAGGTAAACAGCCTAAGACCACTGGCCTGTCCTTCCACGGAGTCTCTACCCTGCAACCCACAGCACCCAAAAGATCCACTACCCTGATGGTCCACAGCTGCCCAGGGGACACAAGGGTAACCTGAAAAAATATTCTGGTAATGTTAAGGCTGATGAGTGTACAGTAAATACAGAAAAATAATAAACTTTTTTTTATTGGTTTCCAATAGGGAACCAAGTTCAATGTAAGTTTAAACTTAATAATCAATCACAGTTCACAATACTGTCTCAATTCATGTAAAATCCCGAAAGAAATTTAGAATCGAATGTTTTTTAAGTTACAGTACAAAATTTCCCTGACTTTCTAAAGTAGTTTCTTGTTTTCATTCCTATGCAGTTTGGGAAATGAGGCTCAGGCCATGGTGTGATGTATGTTCTATACCTTAGGTGTTATGAATGAATAGATCCTGGTGTGTGTTATACAGTATGTAGCCATGATATCTGTAATTTTTTTATTACAGATATCTAATATCTTTTCTTTATGTATTTGTTTTTTTAATATATCTTTAACCTTTTCTGTTGGGGAGTACTCAAAAACAAAAGCTCTGTTGCTCTAATGAACATACAAAGATCAGTGTTCGTACTACAGTATGTATCTAAAATATGATGTTTTATAATCAAGTATTTTCTGCCTATGTAAAGTCTGAGATGTTTTCGATACCTTGAGTTAATACCCAGTTGGGAGCACATTACATTACATAAAGACCGCACATGACAGGAACCACTCTTTTTACACTGCTGTAAAACTTAGCACCTGAGGTGTACAAACAGTAAATAATCTTTATCTTATTAATAAAATCTGCCATCCTGGGGCAGTGTAGAATATCTAAGACAGGAAATAAACCAGCTCATGGGAAATTAAGCACACTATAAATGTAAGTAACAGGATGAAATGATATTTTAGGTACACAGCAAAGTGACCATTTAAAGTTTAGGGTTTATCCTTGTATACTGGATTGTAGTATTACATCTTTGTCTGTATCAGTACAGCTTCCAGGATCAAAGTCACCTCAGTGTTTACGTGGGGAAAGTCCCTCAAATTCAGCTGCATATGTGGATTTTCTGAGTTCTACATTGAATTGAATAAACTCACCTACATGTAGCAGTTAACACCTGTATGTTGTTAGAATTTACTTAAATAAAAAGTAAATTCTAAAAACTGAGATGGGGTTTTCAGTAGCATCTTGTCCAGCACATTTAAACACAAACACTCACCTATCAGGTTAGTATCACTAGTGATGTGAGACTACCGCATCCATCAGCCCCTGAACTTTTTATGTTCTTGTCATGCAAAGTTACTTTTAACAAACTTTTGAAATACTTTTATGTTCAATGAGCACCAGTGTGTGTGTGTGCTTGTCTAGTTTATATCCATGTTTATGTAACTTTAGTTAACCTACTCATTAATTTTTAAAGTATCAAAGTTATATAAAGTTTATTTGAACCAAATTAAAACATGTTTTCTTTTCAGTCTTGCTCATCTCAAGGTTTCTTCCTTATGTCATCTTAGGGTGTTTTTTTCCTTGCCACTGTCACCTCCAGCTTGCTCATAAGGACAAAGAAAATGTTAACATTTTTCATTTATATGCAGAATTTTTATTTTTGTAAAGCTGCTTCGAGACATAGCCTATTGTTAAAAACGCTATAAAAATACATTTGAATTGAACTGAATTAATAAACTACTCTGCATTTGCATCCATCTTCAACCAATCTGTTATATTACCTTTAAAATGAAAAATAAGGAATTAAAAATAACTGAAGAAAAAAATTGTGTTTGTTTGCTGTCAAATGTAATAAAATTTAACATATAAACAAGAGATGATTAAAAATATGTGTGTGCGTGTGTGTGTGTGTGTGTTTGATCAAATTTACATAGAACCGGTGACGACGTTCTCCAGCTTAGCCTGTCTTCCGACAGATGCACCAATTAACACATGATGAAAACCCTTGCAAGCTCATCCGACCATGTGTATGTGTGCCTGTGTGTAGATTCAGGTCTAAGCAGATAAGCCAACACCTGCTGCTTGTGTCCGGATCCAGATCCCCGGCCACAGGAGCACTGTATTTAGAGCTCTGAAAGCCGATCCGGTGGCGAGCCCGTTTTTCTGGGAATTGTATTTAATGCACAGACATTTACACAATGCTCTGCATGATGTGCACATTACCTTTTTCCTGGACAATAAATCGCAATAAATGGTGCATTATGGCATCAGCTAAACGACTCCCTCATTATTAGATCTCGCAGAACTGTAACATTAGTCACGCTAATATCTTCAGGACTGGAGGCTCTGTTAAAGAGCTTTGATTTCCAGACGGTTTTAATTTTCCTCGTGCCTGTGGTAGCCCGAGTCTCTTTTCCTACCTCATCGCTCACCTTCCCTGTCCTCCCATGTGCAGCGGGTCATGTCTGCGGTGAAACATGCGTAGTGGGTCATGTCTGCGGTGAAGCGCTGCGGCTTTAAACATTTCAGCGGCTAATAAATAGCCGCTTCTCTGACCGAGATGATCGTTTATTATCTCCTGAAGAGCAAAGAGTCCCCTCTGTCTGAGAGGCTTCAGTGGTTCCCTCAGGAACTCACAGCTCGGCTTTCGGTATGTGTGTCTGATGGTGTGTGTGGCTTTGATTAGGCATCAGAAAACACGTTTACATGCTAACATGAGAAGATATCATTCACATGCTAATCATTTATCAACTAGACAGGTTTCTCATGTACACTCCATGTAGATGTCACGGAGCATTTCGACTGAAGATGTACAGACAGGATGACCATCTACATGCTAACAGGAATGTGAAACCCAGAACAGCACCACATATAAACACTAACAGATCTCATAATACCTTCTCTACAAAATGCTAATAAAAAGCATTGTTCAGGTACACTTAAGCTAATCTACAGAATATGAATGTGACCTAATGAAAAACTAGCAGGTAGTGGCAATGACAAGTGAATGATAACTGGCCAAGCAAATAAAATGTAAATGCTGACATAATAAGAAAGAGCAGGTACAGTGGGGCAAAAAAAAGTATTTAGCCAGCCAACAATTGTGCAAGTTCTCCCTCTTAAAAAGATTAAGTGGTCTGTAATTTTCATCATAGGTATACCTCAACTATGAGAGACAAAATAAAAAAAAAAAAATCCAAATCACGTTGTAGGATTTAAAAAAAATATATATTTGCAAATTATGGAGGAAAATAAGTATTTGGTCACCTACAAACAAGCAAGATTTCTGGCTCTCACAGTCCTGTAACTTCTTTACGAGGCTCCTCTGTCCTCCACTCGTTACCTGTATTAATTGCATCTGTTATCAGTATAAAAGACACCTGTCCACAACCTCAAACAGTCACACTCCAAACTCCACTATGGCCAAGACCAAAGAGCTGTCAAAGGACACCAGAAACAAAACTGTAGACCTGCGGCTGGGAAGACTGAATCTGCAATAGGTAAGCAGCTTGGTGTGAAGAAATCAACTGTGGGAGCAGTTATTAGAAAATGGAAGACATAAGACCACTGATAATCTCCCTTGATCTGGGGCTCCACGCAAGATCTCACACTGTGGGGTCAAAATGATCACAAGAACTGTGAGCAAAAACCCCAGAACCACACGGAGGACCTAGTGAATGACCTGCAGAGAGCTGGGACCAAAGTAACAAAGGCTACCATCAGTAACGCACTGCGCCGCCAGGGACCCAAATCCTGCAGCGCCAGACGTGTCCCCCTGCCTTAAGCCAGTACATGTTCAGGCCTGTCTAAAGTTTGCTAGAGAGCATTTGGATGATCCAAAAGAGGATTGGGAGAATGTCAAATGGTCAGATGAAACCAAAATAGAACTTTGTGCTTGAAGGAGAAAAAATGCTGAGTTGCATCCAAAGAACACCATACCTACTGTGAAGCATGGGGCTGGAAACATCATGCTTTGGGGCTGTTTTTCTGCAAAGAGACCAGTACGACTGATCCGTGTAAAGAATTGAATGAATGGGGCCTTGTATCATGAGATTTTGAGTAAAAACCTCCTTCCATCAACAAGGGCATTGAAGATGAAACATGGCTGGGTCTTTCAGCATGACAATGATCCCAAACACACCACCCGGGCAATGAAGGAATGGCTTCGTAAGAAGCATTTCAGGTTCCTCGAGTGCCCTAGCCAGTCTCCAGATCTCAGCTCCATAGAAAATCTTTGGATAGAGTTTAAAGTCTGTGTTGCTCAGCGACAGCCCCAAAACATCAACAGTAATGGGCCAAAATACCAGCAACAGTGTGTGAAGTCTTGTAAAGACTTACAGAAAATGTTTGACCTCTGTCATTGCCAGCAAAGGGTATATAACAAAGTATTGAGATGAAATTTTGTTGATTATTGACCAAATACTTATTTTCCACCATAATTGCAAATAAAAAAAAAAAAAAATCCTACATAGTGATTTTCTAGATTTATTAATTTTTTTACTTATTTTGTCTCTCATAGTTGAGGTATACCTATAATGAAAATTACAGGTCTCTCTTATCTTTTTAAGAGGGAGAACTTGCACAATTGGTGGCTGACTAAATACTTTTTTGCCCCTCTGTATGATTAAATAAATAAATAAATAAAAGGGGGAAAACTGGTCATTGTTTATTGCACTAGGTTTGCTTTGCACATTTATAAAATTTCTTTAATAATGATAAATAATATGATACCATTAATTTCTTCGAAGACATTAAGCTGTTCCCCTTGAGCTGTACACCAACACTCAGCACCAACGCTAAGCATGCTAACGTTTAAATTTCTAAACACTCTGCAGGTGAGATGTGCATTATCAGCAGAGGCCATTAGCATGGAGCTCACTTCCTGTTTTATCCGTCTGTACAGGAAGTGTGTATCGCTGAGATTTAGAGGTGCACCTGCAGGCTGAGCGCTGACAAAGGCGTTATTTTCCTTCATCATGCCTTTGGGCTGTTTCTTTTTGCAGGATTTACACTTTCCACTCTCCAATACGAGATTATACACAGTGCAAAATCTTGCAACAACAACGCATGCACGCACACACAACGGAAAATAAATAAATAAATAAATAAATAAATATATATATATATATATATTATATATATATATATATATATATATATATATATATATATTAAATATATATATAGTGTGAAATATATATGTATATATATAGGATTGTGTGAATCCTGACCAGTGGGCAGTTTGACTGACAGCATTGTGTCTGTTCCTGCAGTGACTTAGCTCGTAAAAAAATAAGGACAGAATGAAGAGAGCAAGGAAACATAGTTTTTTTAAGACAGTACTCTTATAAGTCATTCTGAATGAAAACATCTGCTCCATGCTGTAAACTGACTGTACATATAAATCTGTCTGTCTATCTGCCTTACTATCTTTATGTCTGCCTCTATGTCTGTTTGTATATCACTTTGTCTGTCTGTCGTTCTCTCTGTATGTTTGTCTGTCTGTCTGTCTGTCTGAGATGACGTGTTTGTTGTATCACAGTAAGATTTGAGCCGTTTATTCAGAGGCCTGGTGTCTTTCTCACACTGCAGGGCTTCTGGAGGCCTCTGGGACTTTGGCAGAAAACCTGCTACTGTACCATCCACACACACACACACACACACTTCTTCTCCCCCCGGCTCTCTCTCTCACACACACACACACACACACACACACACACACACACACACACACACACACACACACACACACACTTGCCTTTCTCATCAGTTTTTATTAAAGGCTAGACATGATGATAAAGGGAGGAGAGATTTAGCTGCAACTCAGAGCTTTACACTCAGCTGAATTATTTCCATTTAAATGTCTCAGAACGCTTAAGGTTGGTAAAGTTCAGCAAAATAAAAAAAAAAAACTAGCTGATAAAATTAACACCATAAAATTAGACATTCATGGTAAGTAAGTGTGACACTGAAGTGCTGTTCTTGTCATACTGTAGCTAAAAGTCATAGCTAAATAACTACTATTCTGTTCTTTACATTAGCACTACGTTAAAATGACATGCAGTTTGTCATGAAACTATGAGGAGGTGTCTAAACAGAGTTTAAAAAGTGTAAATGTCATGTGCAGCATGAATCTCAAACAGATTGTTCCACACGGCTGGATTTCAGAATGAGGTCCGCAGCTCATCTCAGATAGGAAATTAAATCCAAATGATCAGCAACACATGATCAGTGTGTGATGGAGTCGGATGAAGGGTGAGATACAGAGCTCTGTGCCGCTTATTGATTTCAATATCATTTCAAAACCTGCTTAATTACAACGGATTATTTTCTGACTGTTAGAAGAGCTGAACTTTATTATCTCTGCAGTGTGGACTAGTTAGCAGAAGTAAACACACAACATTGCTTCACATTTTACACTAGCGACTGATGTAAAAAAAGAAAGAAATGAATGAATGAATGAATCAAAAAGTAAAAAGGCAAGAGAGTAAGAAAGTTGTGGCTGAAAATGAATACATACATTCGTATATAAGCAAAGAAAAAAAGAAAGAATGAGAGCGAGGGAGAGAGATTTGAGACTTTAACATACTTTAATTTTAACAATGTTAAACTTATTTACATTTTTATTTCTTTTCATGTGTGTGTTGTTATTTACATATTCACATACATATTTTTTGTGAGAGTCTTTTACTTGGTTTTGGTTTTAGTCCACTGATTTAAAGTCCTGTTCAAAGTTTATGATTTGCTCAGCTATTGTCCGTTTTCACATCTTTCTGTGTGACAGTCGGTTTTTGTTTTTTTGTTAGGTTGTTTTTTGTATTTTCTTTTGTAGCGTTTTTACCAGGTTTTTTTTTTTTTTTTGTACTTTGGACAGTTGTACGAATCGGTTAATTTGTTCTATGGGTTCGTCTGTGTGTGTGCTCTGCTGCATCCTGCTCCTTCACTTTCCTGTGCTGCTGCACTCAGAGTTTCACCTCGGGTTTTTTGTTTTGTGATCGGTCCTGTGGTGGACGTCTCCTTTTTTTGTTTCAGTGCTCTCTTTAGATGTCGGTGGTGGAGAGCAGATCTCTGACTCCTGTACCTCTACGGTGCAGACATCATTATGGGCGAGGTTGCTGTCAGTGCTGAATTCTGCACAGATGTCGGGTTTTTCACTCACACTGTTTACAGTGATGTCAGTATTCATATGAGCACCGGGTGTGGATTGTGTCCCTGTAGGGCCGGCGTGTTCGGGACTGACCTTCATGAGCTCTCACTGGTATGTGCTGCTGCTTTGGGGGTCAATGAGGTCAAATCTGTGTGGACAGCTCAGCCTTTTATGTCTGATGTTCCGGCACTCAAAACACCTCAGCCACTCCGTGACGGCAAAAACAGTGTCCTCTGTTTACTTGGACCGCCAATCCTCCTACATATATTACACTCTTTGTCAGTGTACGAGGTTTATCCTAGTCAAAAACACCTCCACCACTTAGTTCATTCGGGATACAGGAGTAGCACTGCTACTGAAGCAGCACCTCCTCCATGGAGTCCGTCCACTGGCACACACCTACAGTAACTCCATGTCAGAGATACAGTGTCTCTCGACCAGTCTCAGGGGCCATGGTGCTCTCGCTCACTTTAAACTTTTTATTTACTAGTAACATTGACTAATAAAAAAACAATAAATAAAGTGGGAAAAAAACGTAACAACTAGTAACTTAAAACTTTAGTAACAACTAAACTTAAAAAATCTTTTTTTCAACTTTTAACATTTTTTTCTGAAACTTGATTTAATGATCAATAAAATATTTTTTCCAACTTGTCAGACACAAAAAAAGAGGGAATCCAAGAGAAGCAGGTCTCTTCAAGTCCAATAGAAATTGTTTGGATGGCTTCACAGGTGTCCATTTATTGATTGATTAATTAAATTATTAATTAAATGATTGATTGATTGATTGATTGACTATTACAACTTCAACAGCTTGTTCAGGCTCCTTCCGTAGCTCCAAAAGGCCAACCGTCGTCTGGTTAAAGAGAACAAGAGACGTCTTGTAACAACAAAGATAGATACATTTCACAGAATATCTAATTATGATAAAAATTAAAGACATGAATAAGGCTTTACACCACCGGAGTGTGTAAATGACTAGTTCTGGAATTCTAATGATTGGTTAAAGCTTTGTATTATTTCATATTCAAAAGTGTTTGATATTTTTAAGGATTTGACTTGTCTTTCTTAGGATGACTACATGTTTGGAGTGATGTTTTAAATTAACCAGTTATTTACTCAATTCGGTTTTCATACAAACAACTTAACCGGTATAACACTCATAGATGACATTAGCGACTCGGCAGGTTTTATATTCCTTAACGTACAGAGTACAGAAGTGCCACTACTGCTTAACTGTTAAACACTTCTGGGTTTTTCTCGAGGTTTAGTTAACTAAGCGCTCATCCGACCGTGTGTGTTAGGATGGAGCAGGACGCTGTTACTGGGCAAAAGTCAAGTCAAAGTCAGGAAAATAGAATTACATGACTGCATCTTAGCGAAGGTAAATTACTGGCTCAAGTCGATTTTGAAGAACCGAAAACTTACAAAAGAAGCAACATTGGGAGATAATAATAATAATAATAATAATAATAATAGAAAATATGTATAATAATAAAATATTTACAATATTAATAATAATTATTATTATAATTATTATAATAATAAAGTTTGGTCTGAGCAAGTTTTTCCTTTTTTTTAAACAAATTTCTAACTTAACTGAATAAACGTAAATGCAGGTGAATCAAATAGCAAATAATAAAGCTCAATGATCATTCGCTGTGCCGTGAGTGTAATTACTATAATGTTCATGTTAATTATCATCGGAGTTTGAAATACAGAATAAACAGTAATTATTCACTCAGCAGCTGTGGAAAGAAGCCCAGCATTCCATTAGTACTGTTTACCACATCAGCCTTTCACTGGGAAACACAGAAAGATCTGTGTTCATCCTCCTCACAGACAACAGAACCCTGTTACAACATCATACACTCTATTAATAAGCCAGCATGTAGATAATAAATCTCTTTACTTTGCAATGTATTTATTATTATTTATTTATTAGTGTTACCTCTGACTCTGTTTTCTATTTTCTTACACTCACACTCACCTGAGCCCTAACACACATGCTTCCTGCCTACATTCAGCCAGCTCTGTGTGTTATTTTTTTTTCCTTATTTAGAAATTACATGACAAAAAACAAACAGATGAGTGATTACCATCTATATTACATTATGGTTTTCATGTGACTAATATGTTATATAAATAAATCTATCACTTTCATAACTATTTTTTAATAGAAAGAACACACAGAGTTTGTTTCCTTTCCTCTCTTTCCATCCTCTTTATTAGACCCTTTTAGAAGAGCAATTAAAATCAGAAAGAAAAGCCTCAAGCCTGTCATTTAGTCTCTGAGTGGCACCGGAGCTTGAGTGGGTCTGAACCGAGTCCAGCAGTTTCTCCATCTGAGAGGTTTTTTTTTTCTTTTTCTTTCTTTTAAAATCCTTGAGTTAAGCTGCTTTTCAAGCGGAAAACTCAAAGAATAAAAGAGATTAGGTTCAAAATTGGGTTCATCCGCTTGGTTTAAAAGGAAGTAAAAGAATGATCTAATTGCCTAAAATAAATAAATGATTAAATAAAATACAGTCTGATAAAACGAAAGAAAGAAAAATCAATTCGGAGAAGTAGAAGGAGATAACCTGACCAATAGAATGATTTAATTATGACAAAATAACAGCTTGAAATTTCTAAACAGGTCAGAATTGAAATGTGTACAGCATGTGTATACACAGTGTATGGGAATAGGGAGAGATGTGATGCTGTGGTTAATTGGATCACTTGAAATCTGTCAGAAAGAGCACTTTAGTGTTACTCCCTGTTAATATGAATACATTTAAATATGATTATAACTTTTGTTCTGCACATCATTATTAGCTTGATTGACAGCTGTTCTGACCAGTCAGCTGTGAGAGAAGTGGGGAGCTATCAGGATTCAAGAAGGTGATGGACACTCGAGACGCACAAAAGACAAGCAGCGGACTGAAGTGGAAAATGAGAAGGACGAGAGTGAGTGATGGAGAGCGGAGTAAAGAAAAGGCATTTTGTGTGTGTGTGTGTGTGTGTGTGTGCTTGTTTGTAGTTTTGTGGGAGAGAGAGAGAGCACTAGGTAGTGACAGACAGAAAGAGAGGGAACGATAGAAAAAAGAGAGTGTGAGAGGAAGAGTAAAAGATAGAGCGAAAAAATGTTGAGATATAAAAAAAGAGACAGAAATGGTAGAGCTATTGTGACATAGGAAGTGTGTGTGTGAGAGAGAGATGAAGTGCACTCAATGGATTACTGAATTATTTATGATGTGACAGGTGGAGTGAGCAGGTTAGAGAGTATGCCGTGGTTGTGTGTGTGTGTGTGTGTGTGTGTGTGTGTGTGTGTGTGTGTGTGTGTGTGTGTGTGTGTGTGTGTGTGAGGGAATAGGTAATAATAATTGGTTCACTTTGTCTCATTGTTAAGGGTCGTCCTCTTCTGTCCACTTATACTCTCCAACAGCACTTAGGCAAACCCACACACATGCACAGACACACACAGTGTTACTTTTGAGTCTCTTTACTACTGATACCTATTTTAAATATATATATATATATATATATATATATATATATATATATATATAGGGTCATGGAAAAAGTTAATGTGATCTGAAGAGTCCAAATTAAGAAGGAGAGGTCATGAAAGGCATGCATTGATCATACCTGAAGCCATACATGGTATTTAGGGTAGCTTCAGTGGGTCAGGTCTCAGCATTTATTATGTGGCAATAAAATGAAGTCAGCTGCTGACCTGAACATACTGAAAGACCAGGGTGTCACATTTATGGATTTTTCTTTCCTAATGGCACAATTACTGTATATTCCAGGACAAAAAGGCCAAGATTCTTTAAGCTCAATTTGTGAAAGAGTGCTTCTGAGAGCATAATGAATCATTTTTACACTTGAATTGACCTTAGCACCATTGAATGGCTTTGGGACGTGCTGGAATGTTCAGGAGATTAAAAAAAATGGTACACCATGAAGCTGTGATCACTGTGTAACAGTATGGAGTTAATCTATGTTCATTTAACATGTAGAGATGTGAGTTATTACAGTGTTATAGTGTGGTGTTTTATTGTATGTTATTACGGTGTAACAGAAAGGAGTTCCATGTCATTGCAGTGTAATAGTGTAACTGAGGCAGGAATTGTACCCTGGAGGTGCAACATCACAGTGCTTACCACTAGTGTTGGGTGTAACGTGTTAGAGTACTAGGATGACTTTTTTGCTGAGTAATCAAGTAATCTAACGCATTAGGTCCGCCATTTAAATACTCAGTTATTTAGTTATTTTTTCAAAAATGTAATCCGTTATTTAGGCAATTTATGTAATCCGTGAGCCACAGAGCAGTCTTTCCCAATCCAGTGGTGTGTGTGTGTGTGTGTGTCTCACAAGCCCTGCCCCCGATAGCCCCCCCTCTGTTATTCCTGCTGTTATACCCCTATCTCACCTATGCGGTTTGACTATGCGAGGACCGACACGTGGAAAGATGGAAAATAATCACAGCACCACAACTCGCAGTGAATCATGCTGAACTGTACTTACGGCCACCGTGCGAAAATGCATAGGTGAGATAGGGGTATTAATAGTTAACGTATTATGGGCCAAACTTTGCTAAGTGATGATGGTAGAATAATTATAAAGGTCTTGAGTAAAAAAACATGCATGAGGAATCACAAGGGAGTTTTCACTTTCTGCAATGGAAAAGTACTCTAACTAGTTACTTTTATCAGAAAGAAACGCTGTAATGTAACTGATTACCTTTTAAAGACAGTCATTTTGTAATGTAATTAGTTACTTTAAAAAGTAACGCCACTCAACACTGCTTACCACTACATGTATGCGACTGTGCCACCAATCACAAGGTTCATTTTTTAGGTTTTTATTTTAAGTGAGGTTGTTTTATATTTTGGGGAACTGAAGGAGATTTTCAGCCCGCTCAAAGGGATTTTGCATCATATACACTAAAACCACCACTGATTAAAGTGTAACAGGATGACATTTTAAATCATTACAGAATAACAGTGCGTTAGTCAACATTGTTATAAGGTAACAGTGTGGAGCTATACACTACATCATTAAAGTCTTTACACTGTATGTCTCACTTTTACACATACACACATGCACACCAGCAGGAGAGGAGATCTGTGTGTGTGTGTAAGAGAGAAAGATATTAAATATTTAGAGAACAGGTTGATTGATCGTGCACATATTCTTTAGCAGAAACTAATTCCTGTAATGAACAGTGACAGCAAACCAATAACGGACAAAATTAATACACTCAATATGTGCTGCTCTAGTGTGTGTGTGTTTGTGTGTGTTTTCTTGATATCCAGCATTCATCCAAAGTGACCCGTGCATTAGTCATGCGTATTCAGGTTTTTTTTCACGCGGAAATGAAGCGTGATCTCCAGCCGTCGGTGAGTGCTGTGATCCAGCGGCCGGTGCCATGCACTGTGGTGTGCACCGCGGGTGAAGGGGCACGGAGGGCTCGGCTCCCGCGGGTCCGGGGGTAACAGAACGCTCAGCTCCAGATGGCAGTCGGCCCTGATTGGCGCTCACACACCCGCCCTTGTGCCATGGCGGGCACAGCATGTGCCAGCTGGACCGGGTACAGCACAGAACTGAGGACATTCCGGAGTTAGCACTGGCTGTTAAGCAGGATAGATAGATAGATAGATAGATAGATAGATAGATAGATAGATAGATAGATAGATAGATAGATAGATAGATAGATAGACTTAAAAATATTTAATAATTTACTATAGTCATTTATACAGAGTGATATTGTAGTATAAAATGATGTAAAAGCTGATGCTGCAGTTATACAAAGATCATGGTGAATTCTGAACTAAAAGTAATGGCTGATCTAAAGCTCTTTCTACGTGGGGCTGAGAACATAAGGTGCTTAAGCAATAAAGACAGATTTCTTGTAAATTAGCATACTTTTCTAGCATGAATTCGGAGCTGCTCAGAGCAGGTGTTAAAGCACATTTTTTCTCTGGAGGCCATAAAGACTCAAACGCTCATATCTTAGAGCAGACTTCCAGATGATCTGAGGTCATGTGATGGTGAGTAGCTCTGAACCAGGTTAAAGTCTCTTGAGCGTTTTGAGACCTGAAACAATGCCTCAAATATATATAAGGGGATGAGAGGACTTCACATGGTAATGAACTAGATAAGCAGCATTCTAAATTCAGCTGTCCGTTAACTTTCTCAAACCGTAACACTAATTTTGTGAACCTCATAATGTCTTCTTTATATTTCTGATTATCATAACTATTTAACTCAATGTTTTCAAGCAGGACGAAGTCTGGCAAAAGAGTAAAACCCAGGATTCTCCAGAGAGGATTTTACAAGAATATAAAACAAAATGTAGTGAAGATAATTTGATGTACTCATACGAGCAAAGTGGGCTCTTGTGAAAATGATTTCTCATTACTTTAGAAGATCTTGATTATGTTCCACATGTCAGATTATGGGATTAAGATTAACAAGATATATGCTCTAAAAAACTGTCAGTTTGCAAAGTTATATTAACAAATCAATAACATTTAAATTCGTGTCTTCAAAAATATATGCAAATACTAAGACATACTGTATGAAACAACAATAATTAAAATAGTTTTATTATGATATTTTTATCATAAGTGTATAAATATTAGTTTTAAATATTTTAACCCTTTGCAATTTTGTAATATTTTGATTTACTATACACGTGGTCAATGCTAATCATTTATTCATTCATTCATCAGTCATTCTCTATATCGCTTATACTGTGCAGGGTCATGGTAGGCCTAAAGCCTATCTTTGGAGACTTCCTGGACGAGGCAACATTAAAGGTGCCAGTCCATCACAGGGCACACACACACAAACACTACAGACAACTTGGCAATGGCAATTAGCATACATTTCTTTGGACTATACTGTAGAAGGGAATTAGAGTACCCAGAGGAAAGCCACGAATGGGGAAAACATGCAAACTCCAGGCACACAGACACAGACCCAAGCAGACATCAAACCCTGGACCCTGGAGGTACAAAGCCACACTGTTAACCTTTATGCCACTGTGCCAGCAAGGTGAATATTCACTTAATAAACATGCTGACTTTTGCAGTACAATACAAACTAAATGCTGCATCCTATTTACTGTTCTTGTTCAAGTGCATGTTAACAGCAAGGGGGAACAGCACGTGGATGTTTTGTGATGTTATATTTATACATTGTTGTTTGGAGTTTGGGCCTACATACAGTCAAGTGCCGGGTCTATTAGCATTTTTCCCCTCTGTACGGTATATCACCAGAATAGGTTTGAATAAAGTGTTAGTGAAGAGTGGGCTTTTAGCTTTAATACAAGGGGTTTAGCAAAAATATTACATCAGCCATTTAGCAATTCAAACATTTTTTTTAATTCTCTATTTTCATAGTCTTTGAATGTATTGAGCATTATGAAAGAAAGAAAAAATCACAAGCACTATACTAGACTTTTTTTTTTTTTTGGTCGGATGCAAAACCATTGCAGTCAGAGACTGTCCAAAGTCTTGAACCTATTTGCAATGTCTTTGCAGCAGCTATCTTCAGTTAGTGTTTCTTTGTGGGTCTTTTTGCCTTCAGTTTCAGCTTGAGGAAGTGAAAAGCGTGCTCATTTGAGTTGATGTCTTCCTAACATCCCGGTTTAGGTTAATCTTGTAATCTTGCATTAGAATCTTATTTTCCCAATGTATAATCTAGCCTTTCTATTTTTGGGTGTTCTTGATGTACAGTACTGTGCAAGTATTGAGCCACTTCTCATTTCTTCACATTTTGCTTCCAAAGAGCCAGACTTTTTTCTTTTTTATATATATAATATAGTCTTGAGGAATAGTTCTCATGGCTTCCTGAAGGTCTTTTTTATCTCTTGTATTCGACTCTCATTTTCAGACTAGTCCCTATACAGTACCTGTACAGTTTCAGATGATTTTTTTTTGTTTGTTTGTTTGTTAAGCCCCACAGTGATCCATAACTCATTGAAGCATTAAAGCCCATCTAACTTAAGTGATTGGATCAGTGAGAAACCGGTGCAAATGATGACTGATAATCAGGCTGGTGATTAGTATACTGGTGATGGTGAATGCTGTGTGGTTGGAACAGACGAGAGGGGAACTGAGGTTGCTGTTGAGGTTATAAAACAACAGCTTTTGAATAGTATCTTTAGGCACTTTAGGCAGCCTGTCACAGTAACACATTTGTTTCCATTTCTTTAATTTAATTTCCAATTTAATATAATTAAATTTTTAATTTAATACCATCTAAACCATATATTACCATTCTTACATTCTGACTAGACTTTAGCGATAATATGACAACCTCCAAATTGAAATCAGCCCCAGACTTTTTATTGCTTTAATTTGTCATGAAATAATGAAGCACACGACAGTCAAACTGCTCATGTGTCAGTTGTCCAATAACTTTTGAGGCTGACAATAAAATGTAAACAATAATTGTATAAAACAATAACTGTAGTTCTAAATAAATAGTTAATAGTAATATTTTTGTTTAAATCTGGAAATCAACCATGTCTTCATTGCTTCATTTCAAATCCACTGATGTGGTTTACAGAGAGATAGGAATTATGCACGGATTTAGATTTTTTTTTTCCTGCCCTTCGTCATTGTTGATGTTATGTGAGCAGAGACGTTAAGCGTTCTATCATTTTCAACACACTTGGCATGTTCGCAAGTATACGGTAGTATTAATCCCCAACTAGTGCACTGTTTGAATATATACTGTAAGCAAAAGGTAAACTGAACAGAGATAATGCGATACCTGGAATGCTTTTTTTTTTTTTTTTCATTTTCTTACTTTATTTATTGCTTTGGTCTTCTATTTTTTTGTGGGATAAAAGTGTGCCTCTTTATTTCACTTGTAAAACATTCTCTTCACATGTACTGCACCATGTTCAGCGGGTGATTGTATGCTTCCATTACTTGTTACAGTAGTTACATTAGTGTCATACTGCTTCATACACAGAACTTGTCTCAGTGAATCAACTACAAGCGGAATAAAAAAGAAAATGAAGAAGAAGAAGAAAGAAGATTGCAACTGGTCTGCAAGATTTATAAAAAAAAAAAAAAAAAGTGTGTGTAGCAGCAGAGTCTCAAACAAGCCCACGCAGCTTGATTTCAGAACGAGGTCTGAAGCTCATCTCAACAAGGAAATTAAACCCAAATAAGCAACAACACATGATCAATACGTGATGGGTTAGGATGAAGGTCGAGATACAGAGCTCTGTACTGCTTATTGATTTCAATATCATTTCAGCTTCACAAAAAATCTGCTTAATTATGGAGTTTTATTCTCCGACTGTGAGTCGGCGATGTGCAGAATGCTTCATTATCGAACAGCAGTGCCATCTGATTCAATCAAAACTTCCACAAAACTCAGAAAGACGAGGCAAAGCTAAGCATGAAATTGTGCTGAGCCGAAGAAAATAACTTTGCATTGTGTGTGTGTGTGTGTGTGTGTGTGTGTGTGTGTGTGTGTGTGTGTGTGTGTGGATCTGTCTATCTGCATTAGTGTCATGGGGGCAAGTGGTGACAAAAGATGGCAAATTGGAGTGAAAGCCTCCCGCCGCTTTTTCATCATGCCAACAGGAATCAAAGACAAACAAGCGGCTGGAGACAAACACACACACACACACACACACACACTCCAGCATGGAGTTGGAGTCTGGAGATTCCTCTAACTGATTTGCATAAATAATGTGCTCTTTTTTTTTTTTCTAAAACAGAGCTTCACGCAGATCAAAGGCTGAGAAGATTCTTCATCATCATCATTTTCATCATCATCGTCATCATTGTCATCATCGTCATCATTGTCATCAAACGCTCAGTTAGAGGGTTTATATCTAGAATTACAAAGTTAAAGGAGAATACTAGGGAATTTCAAACTAAAATTTTCATGCAAAGTAGACCAATGAGGAACACAAGACAGTATTAAAGCTAGAGGAATGAGCAGACTTAAAACCACAAACAAGGGCCGATACTAATGACCAAAAATAAACATTATAAACATTATAAACATTAGAACAATATCCATAACTATTATACAAAACAAAAACAGCATAAACACAACAGCTAGAAATGTGAGCTTAATTCAAATACAAACAAAACAAGATTATAAAGCAAAACCAAACCATTACACTGAAACAGACCGAGAACCGGCATTAGAGTATTACTGTAGAACCAGGAAGATAATAAAGATCAAATATATATAAAAACTGTAATGCAGTCTGTTTTATATATCTATTTTGTCTATGATACACAAGTCATTTATGTGTGTGTGTGTGTGTGTGTATGCATGCATACATGTGTGTCCAGTTCATGCTGTAAAA
The DNA here is from genome assembly GCF_024256425.1 of Clarias gariepinus. Classification (NCBI taxonomy): domain Eukaryota; kingdom Metazoa; phylum Chordata; class Actinopteri; order Siluriformes; family Clariidae; genus Clarias; species Clarias gariepinus. The sequence continues at coordinate 19,672,478 of NC_071114.1, read as the reverse complement.
ATGACCTGATAGAGTCGAAAATGGCATCCTCTGTGCTAATAATGAGAGAAAATTTGGTCACACCTCCCACTCACCTCCTCTACACACACACACAGCATACACACACACACACAGCATACACACACACACACACATGCATAAACACACACAGCATTCACAGACACATATGCATACACACAAACACACACCGCATACACACACACACACAAACACACACACAAACCCACACACACACTAAAACACACACACACACACACAAAATTCATTGGGCCTGATTGAAAACAATAACAGTAGTGTGTAAGGATTTGTCATGCAAACCCAAACTGTAACAGGATTAAAATTGTTAGTTTAGCTCTCACACACACACACGCACACACACACACACCCACACACACACACACACGCATACACACACACACACACACACACAAGCACACACACACATTGATGTCTTTGGCTTCTTTAGTCCTTGATCTTGACGGCTGTGACCACTAAAGTAACAGCCTTCCAAAAAAGACTAAATAAAATAAATTTAGGATCTGTGCGCTCTGCTGAAGATTATGAAAAGGAGCAACAAGATGATGTCATCATGAAGCCTCAGCCAAAAGGAGACAGTGCTGTATTAGGGGTCTTTCCGGTGTTCCTGATCTAGAGATCACAGCAATATCGAAGGGTCTTCTTCAGGATGTTAGTCAAAGTTTGGCGCAATGTGTCACAGCGCAGGAGACGTTCTACTCACTTACTCCCTCATCGTCCATACTGTTTATCGTGTATTCAGGGTCGCGGGGGGCCTGGAGCCTATCCAGGTACTCCCTGGACAGAGTGCCAATCCATCGCAGCGCACACACATACACACACTCAATTACACACTACGGGCAATTTGGGAACGCCTATTAACCTTATCTACATGTCCTACATGACTGTGGGAGAAAACCGGAGTACCCGGAGGAAACCCACCAAGCACGGGGAGAACATGCAAACTCGTACGCACACAGGAGGAATCCAACCCGGCCAGGAATGCAACCCAGACCCTGTAGGTGCAAGGCTGCTGTGCTAACCACTACACCACCGTGCCAGTCGGAGACATTCTAGGCATCAAAAAAGAAAAATTATGATGCTCTAAATTTAAAAATGTACTCACTGTCTTTAAAAAACATTTTAGCAGTTCAAAGTTACCAAAAGGTGGATTTTGTTCATGCTTTTATGATTGTTTAGTGCCGACATGGAAAGCTTTGAGCTTTCACTACTGGAGCACTTCTCATCCAAGAGGTAAAGCTAAAACCTTCTCATCCAAGGGGTGAAGCAAATCCACTAAAATAGCTATTCTAATAAATAGTATGCTTGAACAGATACTACACTGTGTATGGTGACTTTTATTACAGAATTATGTGGCAGATTCATAGCCTCTCTAGTTGCAGGTGTTCAAAACATCCAAGCTATCCAGGTGGTGGTTTACAGGTGAGAAATCATAGCAGTTCTTGACAAGTCTTGACACCTTGTAGTAATTTGCGAGGTGTAGTAGGTACTTTGTGACACTTGGTAAATCATGACAGTTCTTGACAGGTAGGCGTGAGAGTGTGATGGTTTGCAGCAGAGTTCTACTGTATGTGATTCACATAGTGATACATCTTAACATTTGTGAGTAATGCGTAGTCATTTCGTAAGGGGGTTTAAGTCATGTGACATCACATGAGTCTGTCAGTATTTTTACATTGTGGGCTGTTAGCCCAACAAAAACATGTAAACATTCATTTTAGCCCAGCTAAAATCATACTAAATCAAACTTCTCAGGCAGAAAAAGTCAGATTAGCACAGGCATATAATGAGGTTGTGAGTCAAGCTACTCCTTGCATGTATACCTCAATTGGACAGAGACATCGCCCTGGTTGCTCTGCGCATGCTCCACGAACCTGGGTTTTGACCTGGAAGTTAAAAATATTGCATAACAGAAGCCGCTAACAATTTGGTTATGTCATTTGCCTCCAGAAACCACACACACCACCCATAGAATCGAGTGCATCTCATTTTTACATAAAGTAAAGTGAATAGCACATACACAATGTACAGTTGTTTTCACCACACGACTTAATACCAGTTTAAAAGCTTACTTGCTTGTCAACCAGTAATAGGTCAACCAGTAAAAAGTCCAATACTAACAATATAAAACGGGGCTTATTGCCACCTATCTACAATAAATCACTTGCCCTTCTATAAATGAATAATGGGACAAGGACAGTAACCATAGTGCAGCTTAACTGTGCATATAAACATACTGAATGAGTCAAGTGATGGAAGTGACCAAGAACTCTCAATAATTTCAATTCAGGACACAAACAAACAAACAAATAAATAAATAGGTCTTCTAAACCTCAAACACACAGACCGGCGTACATTTTGTGCCTTTTTGTCTACCTGTAAAATGGCAAACTGTTACGATAAAATAGACAGATAGATAGATAGATAGATAGATAGATAGATAGATAGATAGATAGATAGATAGATAGATAGATAGATAGATTCGATTTAATTATAAAGGAAAAAAAATTACTAGTTTTATTTGTTGAAGAATGTTGCTATTATATTTAACATCACAGAACATCCATAACACAAGTCTGTTTCTGCTCTTACTTACATTATAGGACATATAAACAATAGGAATGTTACAAAGCAATGACTCTGGAAACTCCTTCCACAAACAATAAATAAATACTTTCTTAATTCAAGAAAACCTTGCCATATCATATCAACACGCTCCCTGTGATCTACAGTAATACTATAGACACAGTATTATTGTAGACTTAGGCATTAATGGAAACGTGTGATTTGCACCTGCATTACTGTCAGAGCAGCTGTTATAGAAAATGCATCAACACAATCAAAATCCCCAAGGCAAACATGTTAACCAAAATTTGTGTTCAACTGTAAAACAAACCAAATAGCTCATCAGTCTTAATGAGCTGAGCAAAATCCCTCGTTAACAACAGTGAAATGGCTAAAACAAAAACTCCAAACCATAAAAAGTGATAATAAGGGAGAAAATTTGACTGTTAAATCTAAAGGTCACAGGTTCTTATCACATCCTCTGTGTGTCTAAATTACAGATTTTCTAATGCAAAAGTTCAAACTGAAAATGAGCATAAAAGCAGGCAGCTGGAAACAGACGTACGAACTCTGCTGCTTCATCACGGCTTAATTAAAGGTGGCGTTTCTAAAGCACTAATTGACAGTGTGTCTCTGTGCAGCTCCGCCTCCAGGCTTAAGTATGAAATCAGTGTATTGTTTAAAGAAACTGGTTTATTTCACAGCAAGAGGTCGTCCAAGTGTTAATTACATCAGCACAGAGCAAGTGTTTTCTCTCTGATTCTCTGGGTCTGGGTCACACTACTTCGATGGCTAATTAGCATGTAGAAAAGAGAGTATAATAGAGCTTCTCTTCACAATGAGTATAATGGCTACATCAAAGATGTATAAATTCAAAGTAGAATGTGTTTGCAAGAATACAGCTTATGTTTTCTTGTTTACTGTGTGTGTGTGTGTGTGTGTGTGTGTGTGTGTGTGTGTGTGTGTGTGAGTGGTAATCTACTTTACTCTCTCCCATTATAACTGTCTGTTTACCTGTCTAACTGTTTCTGTCTGGTTATACAGGGTGGGTGAAAATTAAATAGACAATAACTAGGCAATAAGATAACATTAGTAACCTTATTTTTATGCAGGATGGTGCACCACCCCATTTTGCTCTTACTGTACATGCGTGTTTAAACCAGCAATTTCCAGGACATTGGCTGGGACGACAGGGACCTCACAAAGAAGAAGTGTAAAGGATAAAGCCTCATACACCAGAGGACTTGGAGGTATGAATTCAGGAGCTTTTCAGCAATAACTTCCTTTAGAAGACTATGCATTTCATTTGCTTTCATTTTCCTATGTAATAAAGTACATGTCTAATATGTTTAAATAAATTTGTATTAGAAATTACCAGCTTTATTAAATTAAATTAGCTTTATTACCAGCTTTTAATGCCACAGCAGACCACACATACAAGTTTTACGTCGGATGCCCTTCCTGACGCAACCCTTCCATTTTGGCCGGGCTTGGGACCAGTGGCTGGGGTTTGGACCCTTGCTGGGATCCGAACCTGGGCCTTCCACACAGGAGGCAAAACACTTACCACTGAGCCACCATCCCCTAGTCTATCTATTTTTCTGTCTGTCTTTCTGCTGGTCTATTCTGCTGTCTGTCTACTCATAAAATTAAGAAAAAAATCCAGAAAATCACATTGTAGGATTTTTAAAGAATTTATTTGTAAATTATGGTGAAAAATAAGTATTTGGTCACCTACAAACAAGCAAGATTTCTGGCTCTCACAGACCTGTAACTAACCTCCACTTGTTACCTGTATTATGACATCTGTTATCAGTATAAAAGAGACCTATCCACAACTTTAAACATCACACTCCAAACCTAAGACCATAGAGTTATCAAATGACACCAGAAACAAAATTGTAGACCTGCACCAGGCTGGGAAGACTGAATCTGCAATAGGTAAGCGGCTTGGTGTGAAGAAATCAACGGTGGAAGTAATTATTAGAAAATAGAAGACGTATAAGACCACTGATAATCTCCCTCAATCTGGGGCTCCACGCTAGATCTCACCCATGGGGTCGAAATGATCACAAGAACTGTGAGCAAAAATCCCTGAACCAGGATCTAGTGAATGCTGGGACCAAATAACAAAGGCTACCATTAGTAACACACTGCGCCGCCAGGGACTCAAATCCTGCATTGCCAGACATGTCCCCCTGCTTAAGTACATAAGTTAACCAGTACATGTCCAGGCCCATCTAAAGTTTGCTAGAGAACATTTGGGTGATCCAGAAGAGGACTGGGAGAATGTCATATGGTGAAACCAAAATAGAACTTGGTGTTTGGAGGAGAAAAAATGCTGAGTTGCATCCAAAGAACATCATACCTACTGTGAAGCATGGGGGTGGAAACATCATGCTTATAGTTGAGGTATATCTACACTGTAAACCCTAATGCTCAAAGTACTGTAATTAAACATATTGTTAACTTAAATAACTACAATCAGTTCAAATTAATAGACCTTGATTAGTATTTAGAACTTTCTGGTATTTTTGAGTTTGTAGAAATGACACTTTTCAAGTTAGCTGAACAAATTCAATATTTTAGGTACTTAAGTAACAGTAACTGTCACCTTAAACTTTCACCAACTTAAAATCTTTCAGACCAGCGATTTTGGCCCAGGTTTGATTCCCAACAAATGGATGAAGTGCCTGTCCCAAGCCCAGATAAAATAGGATGGTTGTGTCAGTAGGGGCATCTGGCGTAATACCTGTGCCAAGCTTGTGTGCGGACCGGATTGTCTGCTGTAGCAACCCATTGCCGGGACCAGCCGAAAGACCAACTGATTACCTCAAATTTTACCTCAAGAGTTTTGCCAACTTATTCAGGTTTAATTACAGGCCTCTCTCATCTTTTCAAGTGGAAGAACTTGCACAATTGGTGGCTGACTAAATACTTTTTTGACCCACTATACATGTTTGTGTTCCACTGCATTGTGTGGTTTGAACTACGGCTCAAAGAAAGCAATTTTCTAGGAAGCTTTATTATGAGCTCTGAAAGCATGCATGGTTTGTGAGTTAACCATTGCACAGTTGGATCAAAGCAAGAAACCTTGAGGAGCTATTAGTGAATACCAAAGGTAGATTTTTTAATTCAAGATATTTTATAGCTTTAAAACAATAGTTATATGCAACACCAGTAACACTTAAACCAGAGTTTCCATGCAAACATAAGTTAACCTTCAGTGTAATTAACAGCGTAACAAGCCAATGGCATCACAGCATGAAAGGATGGGCAGAAAAAAAGCAATACATCACGCCCAATTCAGTCAGTGAGCTACTTATTAGCAGTCATGTCTTTAATTCTGTTGAAAAATTACTCCTGTTTATAACAGATGGATCATATACAATGTATTTGGTGATGTTCTGTTACCCTTTTCTAGTCAAATCTTCCTCTATTGCATCCATTCTGCTTTTCATTTTCTGCCCTGCAACCAGCTGTCACTCATCATAAGTCATGTGACCACAAACAACCTATTGCAGCACAGTGAGGCGTCATGTCGCTTCCTCCTGGTTAGCTTGTCTCTGGAATCATTGCAACATGTTGCTTATTGTCATTTTACTGGTTGCCATGTTTCTTTGTTGCGTGTTGGCATGTCACTCATTGTGAATGTTGTGTTGCTTGCTGGAGACTTGCTGTTGCTGTCTTGCCTGTTGTTGTGTCACCTATTTTCCTGCTTTGTCATTGCAATTCAATGAAATTTTATTTATATGCCACTTTTATGTGTTACCATTGTCACATATCAACTTTACATAAATATATATGGATTGAAAACAAAAAGTTTATTATCCATCCCGAATATGCAGGCTGGTAGCACAGCTGATTAGTGGGTATTATTACTATATATTTACTATATATATATACTGTATATATATATATATATATATATATATATATATATAGAGAGAGAGAGAGAGAGAGAGAGACATGTCTGTATGTGCACATTTAACTGCAAGATCTTTAGCATCATAAACTATTAAGTGCTGGCGTAAAGTCATGGGTCATTGCAGCCAACCATTGGAAATGCTGAATGTTAAAGAACAGAATAGACAAGCATGACATTGGTGTCACTGGTTGGCATTCCCTTCATATCATGCAATATGTTTTGATTTTATCTGCTGCCATTTTGCCTGTAGTCTGATTCCTTAAATGTGTTGCTGTTACCCTTTGCCGTTTATTCCCATGTCACTGGTTGCATTGCCACGTTGCCATTTCTGTGCATACTGTGATGGTCGTTGCTCTCTGCTCATCTGTTCCTATGATGTTGATTTCACCTGATACCATTTGACCTGTTGCCATGTCATCAGTAACAGCTGCTGTTTCATCTGTTACCACATGTTACCTGTTGTTATTGCCTGATGCAATTTTTCCTGTTATGGTTTCACATGTTACATGTTGCCTGTTTCCTGTACTACACACTGCTAAGCCACCTTGTTATACAGTACTATAGTATCTCCAGTTTCTATTTGCCTGTTGCCATGTCACACATTCCGGTGTCATGTTGTAGTTGCCTTGTCAGTTGTCTAGTTGTTTATTGCTATGTCTGGCTGCATGTTACCCGTTTCCTTTTCAACGGTCCCTGTGTTGACTGGTGTCATTTGCTTGTTGCTGTGTTACTTGTTGCTGTGCTACGTGTTGGTGTACTCCGGCATTTAAATCGAAACTCCATATTGCTACATTGCTCAAATGATATACAGGATGTGTGTTGCTTGTGGCTGTGCAGTCTATTGGCGTACATGCAGCTTGGTGTTGCTTTCTGCTTGCCTCTGCCAGCCTTGGCGTTCTGTGGAATTCATGGCTTCACGCGAACGCTTTGTTCGTGCTGATCTTTTGCTCTGAGTTTATTACACATAAATACAAAAGTAGGAATAAACAGGTGAATGAAATGACAGCATCACTTTTCTGCTAAGACAGCTCTCTTTCATGCTAAGATGAACTTTACATCCACAGCTCTTCTGTGTGTATGTGTGTGTTGTGACAGTAGTGTTTGTTGTGTGTGAGAGTTCAGTCACAGCTTGTTGATTCTCACTGGATGGCGGAGTGTGTTTACTGGTGGGTTTGTGTGTGTGTGCATGCAAGTGTATATATGTGTGTGCGTGTGTGTGTGTGTGTATGAGTGGCTGTGTGTGTTTGTGTGTGTGTGTGTGTGTGTGTGTGTGTGTGTGTGTGTGTGAGAGAGTGTGTGAGTGAGAGAGAGCAAGTGAGCAGTTGGACCATAACTTATTATTTATTTAGAGTGTTTTAATGCAGGTGACAGATGTTCTGATGTATTAGCACATAACACAGATTGTCTATCACACAATGTGTGTGTGTGTGTGTGTGTGTGTGTGTGTGTGTGTTTGTAAATGCAATTCTCTACCTGAAACTAAACAAAAAATTTAAAAAAAGAAAATGAATCAAATGAATTATCAGAAAGAAACAAAGAAACAAAGAAAGAAAGAAATTGAGAGAGAGAGAAAGAATGAAAGGTTTAATATTCAGAAATGCTCACAGTCTATAGTATGTTCTATATCCTGCAAAGGATTAAGTCAGGCATTTTTAGACAGCAAATAAATTTCAATGTAATCCTTTTCATCTGCCAGTGGAGTGTTATATCTATAAGTTCAACCATGCATGTGTGTGTGTGTGCATGCATGCGTGTGTGTGTTGGACATGCCGTATAGTTGATATATGCTAAGAGGGGAGATGAGGAATGTTTGTTGGGGTTTAATATTGCAACAATAAAAAAGCTTTAAGGAGGCAGCGCAGTAAATCTGAGAGGAGTTTAAAACATACTCGAAGTTCACAAACCAAGACCCGGATTATTACACAAGTTATCAAACAATAATCTGATATCCTTCTCAGATGATCTTGATTATTTTAAAATCCATCATTTATCTACAGTAGGCATGCAATGCTCAATCTGAATCTCCTGCTTCAAAATAAAGAGAAGGAAGTAAAACACAAAAGTTGCTCATTTTCTACACTGTTTTTTAAAGTATGTTAAAAACCCTGCAGGTGTGTTTCATGTTCATCAGTAGCTCGGCCCAGAGCTTCACCGTGTTGGGAATAGAGGAGACTTTCCATAAGGATGAGACTATCCCCATTTTCCTTTCTTTGCAGAATACAGTTGGCCATTACTGTAGCTTTGCGTCATGACAAATTAGATCCAGATGTCCATTAAAGTACATCTAGTATCAGATATATCACAGTTACATGTCAGAGAAATGCTGAGCTGTGCTAGCAAACCATCACAGCGCCACTAGTCAATCACCGCCCTCTGTGAGCTCAAGAATGCATAAGGGGGTTCATAGCACGTCCCTCTGAGAGTATCATGCTGCCCCCTGATGCACCACAAGCCACAGTTCAGTAAGATGCAGTAGTCTGGCTTCACATAAAGAGAACATTGGGAGGGTGGAATCAAAGGCCAAAAAACAAGTTAAATTATAGTCGACATACTGTAAAATTGTAAATTGTATTGAGGCAGCAGGGTGGCTTGGTGGTTAGCATTGTCGCCTTGCACCTCCAGGGTTGGGGTTCGATTTCTGCCTCTGTGTGCATGGAGTTTGCATGTTCTCCCCATGCTTGGTGGGTTTCCTCCCACAGTCTAAAGACATGCAGATCGGGTTAATTGGCGTTACCAAAATTGCCCGTAGTGTGTGAATGATTGTGTGAGTATGTGTGAGCCCTGCAATGGATTGGCACCCTGTCCAGGGTGCCCTATGTCTCCTGGGATTGGCTAAAGCTGAAAAACTGATTGACATTTACAGAAGACTTTAAGCACCGTGTGCTGATAAGACTTTTAGCTGCAGTTAAATATTTGAACATCTGAAGTACGCAACCAATTATATATTTTTTTAATCTTGCGGTCGTTTCTGTGAACAGTTAGTGCATGGAATGCTTAATTTAAAATTAAAACATTTAAATGCGTTTGTCCATGGAAACTGTATTCATGGACATCAATTGCACATTACAGGAATTTTTCTTGGAGTTTTTGTAGTATCCCCTGTACGTTCTTGAGCTCACATCAAGCCATTTCCACACTTGGCCATTAAAGGAGTTCCGAGGACAGTGTTTTAAAAATGAAGCAGATAATCATGGCTCCATATTAAGGAGAAAAACTGATGGTATCCAAGCACTAGTGAAATGCTGGGATATGTCCATTAGTATAGCAGAAGATTATATGGGCAAATAAGAGTAGGTTATACTCTCATCCTGCTATTCAATCAGAAATCCCAGTTTGACTTGAACATCCCTTGCAATTACTTAATTTCTTCATCTTATCTTTGTGTTTATTTCCTGGAAGGAAGTGCTGATGATAGAACATACAGTAAATTTTATTAATTACTCAGCTCTTTAATTATTAAAATCATGACCTTAAAACAATGTAAAGTTACAGTTAGCTTGTGGAATTACATTTTTAAGGCTAATAGAGCAGCACTAGATTTATATTTGTTTTAATCCAGCCTGAGTGATCAGCGTATGCCATACGTGTGTAGCATGTCGAGCCGATAGTAAAACCTGCTTTCAGATTGACCTGTTAGCTGAATTTTGAAATCTGTATCCTCTTCAGGTTCTCAGTGTGAGTGTTTAGTCACATTGCCAGTTCTGTGGAATTTTCCCTGTCACTTCTGTACTGATACTGTGCCTGTTAACCCACCATGCTCTCCACACCGTCTGGCTCTCATCCTGCTGACTTCCAGTTTCTATATAAGGTCAGCGCTTCCTGTTCTCATTAACCTTCACTCTGTCCTGTTGCATCTGTTCCTTGTTCCCCCACTTTCTATATATGGTCATGGTTTCCTGTTTTAATGTCCCTGACCCACACTATCGATTTAACTAAATTGTTTGGAAAAAAAGAAAGATGACTTTCAAAAAATTTTTATATTTATCCGAACAATTTTTATAGGGTTTCTCCTTTCACACACAGGTATTTATTTTGCTGGCTATTAATTATGCAAAATAGCAACCATTTTTTTTTCATGATCTTCACCTTTATAATAAAAAAGGTTTGTGTGCAACAGAATCCACCCTATTTTCCTATCTAATTATAAGTATCAAGTATAAGTATACTACTAAGTATCTATCTATCTATCTATCTATCTATCTATCTATCTATCTATCTATCTATCTATCTCTCTCTCTTTCTATATATATATATATATATATATAATAAGTAACTTATTAGCAGTAAACTACATTATATTGTGACAAAACTGTTCACACTGAAAGAAAAGATTTTTACAAATTTTGCACCAGTAGTGCTTTTTAACATTTTTTATGACTCTATATTGTCTAATATTCTATATTCAAATTTAATTGAATTGTTTATTAATTTATGAAAACTTTTACAAGGTTTTGATCACTTATCACATGCTGGTGATATATTGAACCAATTACATATTCTTTTCCCATCTTGGGGGATGTCTTGCTTTAAATACTGTTACGTCAGGTTTATGTAGATATATAGTATAGAGAGTTTGTCAGTCTCACTTTGGCCACGCATCAAATCCAATGTGAGTTTATTTTTCTGACGAGGGTGGCAGTGACCTTCTGGTATGTGTTTTACCAATGTGCTGTTAGATCTGTACCTCCGACTGAAGAGAACACATTTCTGTTATCCAACATCATCCCAATCAGTAAGAATCAGAAATATAATTTAATTATCATTTTATTTTTCCTGGTGATGACGCTGTGCCTCTCTGTTACTATCACCACCACAGAGACTTAACCTCACCTAAGCACAATAACACAGTTAGTCATATAGAAAATCCTCCTGGGTAACATGGACAGCTGTGAGGTGAAGGTGGCAGTTAGAAATCCTGTACAGCTGGAAAAACATTTTCAGCAAACTGATCACTGTTCTCTGTATTTAGATAAGGTGGTTAAACCAAAGCAGGTTTGTTTTGATAAGGTGGGGGAGTGGCACGCCTTGAACGCTATTGACTGTTGTGTAAATCCGTAGCAAGAGCTTCAGTGCACCTTTTTTGTTGTTGTTGCTTTTTAAATGGCCCGATATGAGGCTCAGGATAAAGTGACATCCTTATTTGAACAAAAACAAAAGTCACATAAGCAAAAAAAGAGCACATATAATAATATATAGTACATAATATAATGCTGTAAATATAAATATAATAATAATAATAATAATAATAATAATAATAATATGCTCATTTTAAGAGTTCCAAATTTTTACAACATCATTCCCATATTACGAGAGTGGTAAAATTTACCCTTCATTAAAGTAATGATAACTTTCATTCTGACCAGTTTGATGAAGCCTCCCCTATTAACACACACCATATAAGCACTTTTTTTGCCTAATTATCATGAACTATGCTGTGATGCCGGCATGGATCTGTGCTGCTTGAGTTTTAAAGGTTTATGAATCCAGCTTACTGTTACTACTACTACTACTAATAATAATAATAATTAATAATATTAATAATAATAAAAACAATAATAATAATAACAAAAGTAACACTAATAGTTAACTCACAGTATTATTCACATAAGAATATAATGAGCACACAAGAGAAGAAACTCTTGCACTTGTACACTTGAAGGAGGATTGTGATATATGGAGTATTTGGAGGAAACTGCTCCTGTTAATGAGCCTTCTCTCACAATTCTGAGTGCATAGATAACAATTTAAACATATAAAATTGTAAATTTATAGCTCTATAGGAGTGCAAAATGGCTCTGTGTGTAATTACACTGCAGGATGGAGTGTGTTCGTCGTCTATTGATCTCAGTAATGTGTGGAAGAATCATCCACGCTCACTTACATTAAAAAGCCATTTCAGAGATGAGGCTGGGTGATAAAAAAGCACTAAAGCAACACACACACACACACACACTTTCTTTTGAGGCTCACTGAGAGACACTGCAAACGATTTCTGTTTAACACAGTGCCTTTGGAGTTCATGAATCAACATGGTATATACACACACACACGCACACACACACACACACGCACACACACGTGCACACACACACACACACACACACACTCAAAGCTGCACCAGTGTCCCAAAGTCGTTAGTGAGGTGTGATTTAATGCCCCACGGGTGACCTTACACCCAAAGCTATGCACATCCTGACACATGCATAATGTCCAGAATAATACCATGAACTCTGAGAACATTTTTCGAACACTGGAAGGTTTTGTATGTTGGAGGTCAATCACAGTGTGGATGGTGTTCCAATGTGGATGGTACCCGCCCAGGATGTCATAGAAAACATTCCATTCAGTGAGTCATTTTATGAACTCACTGAACGCTTTGTTAGGAACACCTACTCCTTATTATAAATATCTAATCAGCCAATCGTGTGGTAGCAATGCAGTGCATAAAATCACACAGATATGGGCCACCAGCTTTGGGCAAAGTTCACATCATCAGTCAGAATAGGGAAAAATGTGACCTCAGTGAATTTGACCTTGGCATGATTGTTAGTGCCAGATGGGCTGGTTCGAGCATTCCTATAACTGCTGATCTCCTGAGATTTTCACACATAATAGTTTATGGGGTTTACGCAGAATTGTGCAATAAAGAGAGATAACCAATGAGTAGAAGTTCTGCAGATGGTGGAGAGTTCTGTAGTTAGTGGAGAATGACCAGTCTGGTTTAAACTGACAAAAAGATTACAGTTACTCAGATCAACACTTTGTACAGTAAAGGGATGGAAAAACCATCTCAAAATGCAGATGTCAAACCAGCAAATTTCCAAACAATTTTTAGTTCGACTTTCTACAGTACAGTGAGAATGATTATATACAAGTCAAAAGCATTCAAGACAGTTTTCAGTCTTCCTGAGAGTGGACGTTCCAGCACATTCACTCCAAGGTCAGACAATGCTCAGAGAAATACGAAAAAAATAAAAATCCAAGAGCTATGATGCAAAACTACATCTGGACAAACCACAAGTTCTCTGGCGCAATATCCTATGGACCGATGAGACCAAAAGGGAGCTCTTTGGCCTTAATGAAAAAAAAAAAAAAACAGAGCATTTTAGCAGAAACAACTAACTGTCAAGCATGGCAGCGAGAGGATGATTATTTGGGCTAGTACTCCCCTTATACTGTACCAAAGCATTCTAGACGCAAATGTGAGCCAATCTATTCGACAGCTAGAGCTTGGTCGAAATTGGGTCAAACAACTGGAAAATGATCCAAATCACACTAGTAAATTTACTTTAGAATGGCTAAAGAATTTAAAAAATCCAGATTTTGGAATAGCCTATTCAAAGTCCAGAAATCAACCCTATTGAAATGCTGTGGTGGGACCTTCAGAGAGCTGTGAATAAGCAAATGCTCAAATGCCCCAAAATCAAACAAATGTAAAGAAGAATGGGCCAAAATTTCCCGACAATAATGTGAGAGACAGATAAATTAATACAGAAAATGGTTATTCAAAATATTGATGCTTAAGGTGAATCTACAGTACATGCTAGATGCATGGGAGGTACTTAGTTTTGCCCACATCTTTTTTTTCTCCTTTTGGCTTTATTTTTGTTGAATAAGTTATGGCACAGTGAAAAACTTTATATCTTGTTGTTCATTGAGGTTTTACTTGATTAAATCGAAAACCTACTACAATTAGACGATGTTACATAGAATTACAAAACATAGAATTAAAAGAGGTGGTACGAGCTTTTACACATGACTATAATTGTACAGGTCAGAAATTAGAGTTTACCCTCAGTGCCACAGTTTTAAAACACTCTGTATGTCATTAGATAATTCTGGCTGCGGTTTACTGAATACTTGCCAAAATTTGTTACGGTTACATCTTATGACGTTCGTTGCGGTGTGTGTGTGTGTGTGTGTGTGGTTCTTTTCTCTCAGCGCATAAATATTATGGGCTGTGTCCCAAACTGTTTACTATCATTTTGTTTTAACAGAGATGGTTAAAAACCTTCCTAGTCAGATAATGGAGCTTTAACTTTACACACAACTAGATTACACACAGAACGTGTAAGATACTAAGTACATACTACTACACGCATACACACATACACCTCTCACTATGCCTTACCAGTTATACATTTATGCACATTAGTGTGTTAGTTATTGTGTGTGTGTGTGTGTGTGTGTGTGTGTGTGTGTGTGTGTGTGTGTGTGTGTGTCTGTTTTTGCCACGTGTGTGTGCATGTATCCGTCTGTCTCTCTGCCTGTTTGACCTGCAGCCCGTGAAGAAGAAACATGTCACGTTTATCTGGACATGATGCTAAAAATAAGAAACACTCTGCCACTTTGTCTCCAAACACACTTTCACTTTACTCACAGCTCACTTCAGCACTTTAACATCACACACACACACACACACACACACACACACTCTTTCTCCTTCACCATTACATACCCACTCATACTCATCATGCCCAAGATATCGCCACAGCAGTGCATACTGCTCAAAAGTAAGTGCGCCCCATAAACTGACACTGAGTTGGATGGATTTTAAATCTCTCATGTGGCTCCTTATCTGTGGCACTAAATGTGGCCTCTATACCTGTTAGTCCCAAAAAGTGGGGATGATGCACATTTCATTCATTAAAAAAGAGATGCACACAAAAGTCAGTGGAAGTCAAGGAGCCATGGCCACTGTATCGGTGTAGTTCCAGTCAAGGGGCGTGACCTCTAACAACCCTAACATTTGTTAAATATACAAAAATAGTTTGTGTTTAAAAAATGTTTTAATACTTTAGATTATTGATTGGATCATTTCAGTAGCATGCACACACACACACACACACACCCTACTGTGGGGAAAGCTGTCACAGCTCGTTACACACTTCCTCCACTGAGCTGCCATTTGGTCCTCACTAATTAGGGAGCATTCTGAGGGATGCATATTGAATATACATGGGAGAGCAGCTGCTGGGTTTGGATAAATGAAAACATACACACACACACACACACACACACACACACACACACACTGTTAACATGCAGATTAGCATATGCCATGGTACAAACACACACTATTAAGTAAATACAGGAGGGGAGTAACCAAACTTTTCTTCTATGTTTCCTATAAAATTGATTTCTGTTCGACAGCATGCATCCATGAAACCGTGACAAACTGTGACTATAAGCTTAATGTAGCTAGTAATGGTACAGTTTTTTCTGGCTTATGAGCATGCTCTTCTGGAAACATGCTGATGTGGTTTATGAAGCTGGGAGACTTTTAGCTGAACAGTGGGACGTTTTTCATGTAGCCAACATGTTGGATAATCAGATTCATGTTATTTCTCAGAGAAGTTTGGTATCACTCCTCCCCCTCATTAGGCCATGCCCTTTAAATCATGTGTCTAAAGTTTGAAGATGGAATTGTGTTGAGAATAAAGTCAAATAAATACATTCCGTGTACACTCTCACTGCTATTTTAGACAATAAATTATTGCATATTGGAGTTACAGATATAAATGAGGTTTAAAGCAAGTTTAAGCATGACTAAGCCTACTTTTAAGTGACACATTAGACAGAGGAGTTTAATTCTTAGTCAAAATACAAATAAAAGTTAATTAAATTATTTACTTACTTCTATTTCTGGTAAAGTTGTGACATAATAATAATAATAATAATAATAATAATAATAATAATAATGTAGTCCTGTAGTATATTATAACATACAATATATATTATACTTTGTTATATATTGTTTGTATGTTAGATGTATGTATCCATCGATTGTATGTTATAATATACAATATATAATATGACATTGGATAGTATAATACAATGGTTACAGTAAGCCTCTGGATTACTGATTAGAAGGTCAGGGGTTCAAGCTCAGCACTTCCAACCTGCCACTGTTAGGTCCTTGAGCAAGGCCATTAACCCTCTCCACTCCAGGGGTACTGTATCGTGTCTGACCCTGTGCTTTGACCCCAGCAATGTACCCAGGATATGTCACTGTGCTGTAAGGTGCATGTGACGAATAATTAAATCTTAAATAAAAAAAATAAAAAAAGTTTTTTTGATAAAAGCTTCCAGGAAATAATTTAACCTTACTTAACAAACCTAACATATTACAGTATGTCAAACTCTAATTTGAGTAAAATAATACCTTTTTTTTTTTTGGCACTTTTTCTGTTGCATTTATTATGTAATTTTAAATTTTAGCTCTCAGAATTGTGGAGTGGGATGAGTTCAAGTTCAAGTAGGCTTTATTGTCCTGTAAATGATTGTATGAATTAGTGTATGAGGGAGAAGATTGGTAAAAGTTTATTTTCAGTTTGTGTCAACCCTTTTAACATGCATATGTTATACATTGTTATATTTTTTTGTTAAATTATAAGTTATTTAAATACAATAAAAAATAAGCTGTAAAGTAAACACAAAAAGAAACATAATAGCCAAAATGAATATGTGATGAGTTTTATATAAATAATAAAAACACAACAGACATTTCAACATGAGATTTAAATTTTCTGTTATATTTCACCCTCCGGTGGAGCCTAGACGCTTGATATGTGCAAAATGAAGTAACATAATACAATTAAAGAATATTCCTAATTTTTTTCATACATTTAGGTGTAGCCAATCCATAGCTGTTTAAGCAATATTACACGAGATGAATTTTACAATTCCTAAAATTCTGGGCACCTTTTTTTTTTTTTTTTTTTTTGCTGATATAGATCTGATAACTGTGTTCTGATTGCCTGAGAATAGTAGAAATAATAATACATAACACAAAGCAGAAGACAGACAGTACTGGTAATCATTCAGCATTCATGTTCAATTAATGACACCTAATTTACACTCAGATGTGTTCAGAATCCACTTAAATCCAACTGTATACACACAATATTTTACACATATTTAAAAGTTGTTAAACCTTTTGATGATTAAAATCACCTGATTGTTTACATCTTTGAGGATGAAATTGTTATGAGTGAGTGGAATGTGGGACTTTCATCAATCTTTTAATTCCATACAGTTATTTCTTGAATTAATATAATTAAATATAAGGCCACAATTATGTTTTTACAGTAATGAGTGCAAATTTGGTTACACTTTTCAATATGGATTCCACATTTTCATTATTCAGCAATGCATAAAGTGGCACTTATATGCTTTTGTTTGAATTCTTTTTTCATTTTCCAATTGCTTTAGTATAAGCAAACTTTTTTTACAGATTATTTTTTATATATTATCTATGATTTGTTGAATATGTAAAACAATAATACTGTTATTTAAATGTGTTCTCCTGTGAAGAATGTGATCCCAGTTAAAAGCACAAGATGACCAGGTACTCATCTGTTACACTCATAAATCAATTTAAGCTTAATTATAATTTGAGCCAAAAAGCAGTCTTTCAGATGAGCAGAAAACTTTAAAATCAAATGCAGTTTAGACTGACTTCTGTTTTAGACAAATCTTCGTGGATGTTAGGATATACAGTGGTGTGAAAAACTATTTGCCCCCTTCCTGATTTCTTATTCTTTTGCATGTTTGTCACACTTAAATGTTTCTGCTCATCAAAGACAGTTAACTATTAGTCAAAGATAACATACTTTAATTTAATACAAAATGCAGTTTTTAAATGAAGGTTTATGTTATTAAGGGAGAAAAAAAAACTCCAAACCTACATGGCCCTGTGTGAAAAAGTGATTGCCACCCTTGTTAAAAAATAACTTAACTGTGGTTTATCACACCTGAGTTCAATTTCTGTAGTCACCCCCAGGCCTGATTACTGCCACACCTGTTTCAATCAAGAAATCACTTAAATAGGAGCTACCTGACACAGAGAAGTAGACCAAAAGCACCTCAAAAGCTAGACATTATGCCAAGATCCAAAGAAATCCAGGAACAAATGAGAACAAAAGTATTTGAGATCTATCAGTCTGGTAAAGGTTAAAAAGCCATTTCTAAAGCTTTGGGACTCCAGCGAACCACAGTGAGAGCCATTATCCACAAATGGCAAAAACATGGAACAGTGGTGAACCTTCCCAGGAGTGGCCGGCCGACCAAAAATACCCCAAGAGCACAGAGACAACTCATCCGAGAGGCCACAAAAGACCCCAGGACAACATCTAAAGAACTGCAGGCCTCACTTGCCTCAATTAAGGTCAGTGTTCACGACTCCACCATAAGAAAGAGACTGGGCAAAAACGGCCTGCATGGCAGATTTCCAAGGCGCAAACCACTTTTAAGCAAAAAGAACATTAAGGCTCGTCTCAATTTTGTTAAAAAACATCTCAATGATTGCCAAGACTTTTGGGAAAATACCTTGTGGACCGACCAGACAAAAGTTGAACTTTTGGAAGGTGCGTGTCCCGTTACATCTGGCGTAAAAGTAACACAGCATTTCAGAAAAAGAAGATCATACCAACAGTAAAATATGGTGGTGGTAGTGTGATGGTTTGGGGTTGTTTTGTTGCTTCAGAACCTGGAAGGCTTGCTGTAATAGATGGAACCATGAATTCTACTGTCTACCAAAAAATCCTGAAGGAGAATGTCCGGCCATCTGTTCGTCAACTCAAGCTAAAGCGATCTTGGGTGCTGCAGCAGGACAATGACCCAAAACACACCAGCAAATCCACCTCTGAATGGCTGAAGAAAAACAAAATGAAGAATTTGGAGTGGCCTAGTCAAAGTCCTGACCTGAATCCTATTGAGATGTTGTGGCATGACCTTAAAAAGGCGGTTCATGCTAGAAAACCCTCAAATAAAGCTGAATTACAACAATTCTGCAAAGATGAGTGGGCCAAAATTCCTCCAGAGCTCTGTAAAAGACTCGTTGCAAGTTATCGGAAACGCTTGATTGCAGTTATTGCTGCTAAGGGTGGCCCAACCAGTTATTAGGTTCAGGGGGCAATTACTTTTTCACACAGGGCCATGTAGGTTTGGATTTTTTTTCTCCCTAAATAATAAAAACCATCATTTAAAAACTGCATTTTGTGTTTACTTGTGTTATCTTTGACTAATAGTTAAATGTGTTTGATGATCAGAAACATTTTGTGTAACAAACATGCAAAATAATAAGAAATCAGGAAGGGGGCAAACAGTTTTTCACACCACTGTATTTATGAGGGTGTTTAATTAAAACCGGGACTTTTGATTGTGCAGGATGACAGTAGACAGTTATGAGAGTAAAAACTACCTTTATTTTTCTATATAATTCCTGCTACACTTATGCATGGATCTAATTGAAGTTTTCTCAGCATGCTGGAGCCATGGTCAGACTGCATGCTTCATTCTTAAAATGCTGGCCTCCCAGGAACTCCTTTAATAGCCCAAACGTGAAAATCTCTTGGATTGAGGTCCAGGCAATATGAGGGATGTGGCAATAACTTCCAGCCAAGTTCCTGCAATGTGATACAGCGTTTGTGAATGATTGTGCGAACAGTTCCCACAGACAGATGCATCTCTTCTGCAAGTTGCTGACAAGTTATCCATCGATTTTTAAGGATCAGGCGTTCTACTCATTGAATGCTCATGGAAACAAATGTGGTGGACTCTGAGCCACCTCGGCCGGGATCATCACTCACGGCCTTCTTTAAAACATTTGCAAGATTCAAATGTTTTTCTGCAGCCAAGAGTTCAATCACCGCACCATCCATTCAGTTTTATGCTTTCAGTCATAAGAAGTTTATTACAATTCCCTGTTTAAATTGAATGCTCCTTGTATATACAGTATAAGATTAGATTAGAACCCAGTTACCACCTATTCAGACAATGCTCTGGTCTAATTTAAAATGGTTCATAAAAATGGTATTTGTCTAATTTATGCTATTATGTGTTTCTGACAGATTAAGCTTGACATCTTGGGTAAGACCACATCAGTCTTTATTTCAAAGTGCTTGAAAGATGTTTCATTTTGGCAGAATTCTTGAATGCGATGTCTGGAAAGTTTTACTGGTCTTTGTGCTGAATGTTTTGTGTTTCTGGTACAGGCCTACAAATCTCACTTAGATCAGCAATCAGCATAAAAATTAAACATCTGTTCCTTCAGCAGGATTTTTTTTCTTCTTCTTCTTTCTTCTCAGTCCAACAGAAACACAACAGACATTTCAGCATGAGATTTCAATTTTTAGTAATATTTCAGCCTCTGGTGCAGCCTAGATAGAGATGCACAAAACAAAGAAACATAATAAACTTAAAATCTAGTCTTAATTTTTTCATACATTTAGGTGTAGCCAATCCATAGTTACTTAAGCAATATCACATGAGAGGGAATGGTGTTCTGATAAATATCAGCATGGCTGTGATACATGCAAGGATGCAGCCAGAGTGCCTATGACTGCACAACAGCACTCCCTCTCATATGATATTGCTTAAGTAGCTATGGCTTGGCTATACTAAAATTTATAAAAACAAATACCAGTTTTGTTATTTTATTCTAGTTCTGCTCAAGCATTTGTAGAACACCAGGGTCACAGAGTGTACATATAGTTAAACGTCCTAGTGTTGTTACTATCTATTATCACCGCTTATGGAAATCCAAACAATGCATTGACATGTAAAATTCACATTGTCATCTTATTATTAACTGTTGTGCAAAAATGTTTATGTGTTTTCTGTTCTCTGTGTATCTTCAACTTATTCATATATCATCCCCATAAAACACTTTTTTTATTAACTTCCTGGGCAACTATTAAAAAAAAACGTTTTACCCAAACAGTAAATATGTATGTTATAGAAGGATGTGGGACCTCGTTATTGCATTTCATCTTTTTCTAATATGGCTAAGCTTAATAGTCCTATGGTGTCCCTTTGCTGTGCAGGACAATATATAATGAAATGAAAAAAAAATTTAAAGATGTTGAATATTCGAGATGAGCTGCTTATGGAATTCAAATATCTCTCACAATTCCATTAGCATAAAACATATCAAGTCACTCTCACAGACTTTTGATATAGGTATAGTATACACTACTAAAAATGTCAGTGACCTATTTATACCTTTTCAAGGAGTGTTAATATAATAACATTAAATATGCTACCTTCCTAAAGCTATTTATTTAATTATTTTTAGTAATTTATAGATGTTTATAGCTTTATCAAATCCAATTTTATTTGTAAAGCGCTTCTAACAATGGTTATTGTCACAAAGCAGCTTTACAGAATCTAAAGGCTTTTATGAAAATGTGTAGGAAATGTAAGAAAATGTATATGAATCAAAATAATCAGATTGATCAAAACTCCCTGAGATGGTAAAAGGAAGAACCCTTGAAAGGAACCAGACTCAACAGGAAACGCATCCTCGTTTGGTTGATAACGGATAGCAGGAATTGTTTTGTAATGTTACTGTAGGCACCTGCAAGTTCAACATAACAGAATATGTGTTTAAGGTAATATGGAGTCCAGTTCATTATTAAAGGCTCCAAAATAAACAAAATTATAGAAAAATTCCAGTCCTGAACTATGGAGCAACTGCAGTCACAAGTCCTCAAAGAACAGCTGTCTGCATCAGCCAAGGCCAAGACTGTCTTCGTGGTAAAATGGAACCGTCCCCAGTCACCACATGCATTCCAGACAGACCACACAAGGCCTCCGTGAGAGAGAGAGAGAGAGAGGGGGGGACAAAAAGAGAAGAGAAAAGAAGAGAGATAACAGTAGGTCACAGTCAGACAACATATAAGGTATATGTTATATACGTTAATGCAGAATGCAAGCAGGGGCTCCGACAGGACTAACTATGACAGCATACCTAAAAGGAAAAGCTAGAAGTACTGTATACATAGACATAAGAACTCCCTTGGAAATAATGCTATACTGGTAATATATTCTACACGAGCTCCAAATGAAAGACTGGAATATATAATTACACAAAGGTCTTTTACAGTTGTACATGATGCATATCAGCATTTAAAACTATAAAAGCTACTTATTTACCTTTTCCATTTATTCATTTTTTATAATCATTCATAATTATTACAATGTCTAGTGTTAATTATATATTATTATAAGTTACAATATACAGAATATGTACTGTACTTAAGTGAAGGTGGATGCAGTATGCAATTGTGCAATATGCTTTTTGGCAGATAAGAACCTTAGTATGGAAAGGTTTTTGGAGAGTGGGAGGAAGTGCGATGTCTTCAATAGAGCAAGGAGGCAAAGTGACAACCTCAGTAGAGCAAGGAGGCATAGCACCATCTTAAGCCAAGCAAGGAGACAGAATGACATTCTCAGTGGAGCAAAGAGACAAAGCGACATCCTCAGTGAATTAGAAAGACTGAGCAATGTCTGATGCGGAGCCGGCAGTGATGTTTGAGGCAGAGCAGAAAGACAAAATGACCTGCATGGTGAGGCTGTGAGTTGTATTGACATTTTCTGCAGAGGGGTAGAGGATGCAGAGAGAAAGTTACATCCTTAGCAGAGCAAGAAGGCAGAGTGACGTCCTCAGCAGAGCAAGGAGGCAGATTGATGTCCTTAGAAGAGCAAGGAAGAAGAGTGACGTCATCAGCAGAGCACAGAGGAAGGGTGATGTCCTCAGCAGAGCAAGGACGTGGAGTTATGCCCTCAGTGGAGCAAGAAAGCAGAGCAAAACCGGAAGTTGGGCAGGGAGAGTAAGAAATGGTTCTTGCTGAGCTCCATCTTTCAAACAATTCCTAAGACACATGGGACAAGCCATGTAATAAAACATAAATGATTGTGGCATGTGATGTGCTGAGGCTGATGGGTACAGCCTAATACATAAAGGTCATTATGCCAAAAGGGATGATAACATGTATCTCTTGGATTCTTTGGGTATTTGCTGATTTTTTTGATTATTCTTATTATTCAACTTTTGTTAACAGTACAGTAAAATACACATTATCTAGCAAAAAAAGAAACACAAACAAACAAAAGTAGAAGTAATTATTGGAATATGCTGCCCAAAAAAGGTGTGAACACATTTGTAACTGATTTAAAGCATTGTCCGGTTTATCATTTTTTTCATCCAGAATAGCTTGCAAATATTTATTAAAAACAAAGAATGAAAACACAGGGGAGTGTATTGTTGGCCTTGATCAGTCCTCACACAAGTAAGACATTGTCAAAGGTCAGATTACTTTTGCATTAGAGCGTGAGTCTGTTCAACATCTCATGTTTAAAATGTTATCACTTAATAAGGTGTTTATTAAGGGTTTTGAAAAATATCCATTTCATTCAAACATATTTCACAAGTCATGCGTACCAAAGGGATTTGTGTTATTCAAATTTCCTGATGATTATAAGAAGATGAGAAAGAATGTCTCTTATTTCATTACAAGAAATTATGATTATAATTTGAACTGATTTTAAATTAAATTACGATTTACCTGATTCTATAGCACAGATTATAGGTTCAAAATAAATTATTTATTTAAAAACATAGTTTTTTAAAATGCCCTTAATGCCTTCATGCCACCAGTAATTTGTGTATTTGCGAAGTCTATACCAAAAACTTGAGTCTGCTACTCAGGTTAAGAAGGAAAACCTGGGAGAAAACAGGATATTATTACCTGAGATTGAGGCTAAACACATTTTAAATTAAGTTTAAATGTACTTTTTATATTGAATTTTATATATATAATAAAGCTACATTTTGAAAAGTTACAGGGTCTAAATGTATCTAATCATGCACTCAGCCAAAAGCTGAATCACTTTATTCCTTCCTCCGTACATAGTTTCGAGTCGTAAATAAAATAAAACTTCACTTCTAATCATAATAACATATAAACAATATCATTTGAGTTTGAGGCTAACTTAGTGGAAACTATAAACTTTACTGTGAGCCACCCTGTGCATGAGATCTAAGACTAAATGAAAAATGAGTCAAACTGCACTTTAATTAAAAAACAAAAAAAGAAAAAAAAGTCGGTTTGTTAACCCATGTTTGTTACCATGTGTTTGTTCCACTCATATAAAGAGCTTGGCCTGCGGTTGACCTCTGCGTTCATTACCATCATTACCCTTATTATTATTTTTCCCTTTGCTCAAAAAAAAAAAGAAAGAAAAGAAAAGACCTTTAATTATGAATGAATGTGAACCAGGCAGTGCATGCTGGGAAATCCCTCACACACATCGCATGCAAATGTCACTGTGTGTCTTGTAAATATCCTCAGATGTTTTATTATTTTCAGCTGCGTAGTTCTGAGCAATAAAGTTTCGGAAGATCTATTTCCACCCTCCAGTTTAAGACATATTCAATAAAGCATTCTTCTCATTCATAAACACACAGCTGGCCAAAAATATTAAGAATATGGTCAAATTCTACATGTATTTGTTATGAATGTACGTATAATTCTTTACCCTTTTGTAATAACACAAGCTGAGGATTTTACAACACATAATTCCTCCATAAGGACATACTGTATAATCATCTGAAATTAATAATTATTTTGTTTTAAACCCACCTACAACACCATGAAGTCCTTACCAAAAGGACTAGCAAAATTCAAATGGTATTTATATTTATATTTTAAAAATAAGATTTTATATTTTACAATAAATAAATATATACAAGAAAAAAATATATACAGTATACTGCAAAATATGTAGCTGCTAAAAAACATAGCTGCCAGTTTACTTATTTAAAGCTACATACAGCTGTTTATAGTTATTTTATAATAACCATTTACTGTTAAAACATTATTGACTGCAGATGACGAAGAAAACAAAAAATATTTTGTAGGTTTATTTATTTATTTATTTAATCTATATATTATAGCTATTGATAGCTTATCATATAAACCAAAAATGGATTAAAATATTTTAGTAAACTAGTAATTTTTTTTTTTATTTACAGTACCAGTCAAAAGTTAGAAATTTATGATTGCGATTTATTGTTTTAGAACAATACTGGAGATGACTCCAAAACTATGACATAACTCCAAAACTACACCTATGGCATTATGTAATTAAACACATCAACAACAACAACAACAACAACAGTCAGTTGTTATTCTAAGGGACTAACTGTTCTTTTTCTAGAACAGCATTGTTCGGTGCATTTTCAAAACCCATCAAGCACCATTATGAAATTGTGTCTCATGGAAACCATCCCAGAAAAAGCAAGACCAAAACTTACCTCTGCTGCAGAAGGAGAAGTTCATTTAGCGTCACCAGCCTCAGAAATCTACAGCACACACAAACACACATGCATAGTACATACTGTACATACACACATACTGTACATATACACATACATATATACAGTACACACACACACACACACACACACACACACACACACACACACACACACAGAGTGTACATTATCTCGATTTGGTTCTGTTAACAGTAGAACCTCACACACACACACACACACACACACACACACACACACACACACACACACACACATCTGTTCTCCTTGTAGCTCCTCAGAGGAACGAGACACAGTGTTTCATTCGTACTCATATCAGTTCACATTGATTTGTTGTTGACCTCCTGCCACGCACTTTATCATCCAATAACATGGCCGTGATGCAGTCCACACTACACCTAATCACATCCATCACACTCTCTAACTGTCTGGCTCTCTGCCTGCCTGCCTGTCTATTTGTCTGTCCGTCTGCCTCTCAGTGGGATCAAAATCCTCATAGAAAGAGAGACAGAGAGAAATACAGCCATGTATGCTTACATAGAGTTATAGAGATAGAAAAATAGACAGAGACAGGAGAAGAGAATGACATATTGTATGAAGAGAGAAAGTGAGATAGATGGACAGATTAATGACACACATACGACAGTTAATTAGATAGACTGAAATACCAGGGACGGACAAAGAGGGGGATAATTAGACAGAGAGATAAGTAGACGCAGAAAGAAGGAAAAAAGAATAGAAACACAAAGAGATCATTAGACAGACAGACACATACGGATTATTAGACCGACTGACAAAAGCACAGACAGAGACGCAGACAAACAGACAGATCTGGAGGAGATAAATGTAGAGGGGATAGACGGAAAACGAGACAGTTTACGCTATTTTACATTTATTTCATTTCAAATCTCTTTCAAGTTTAAAGACAAAAAATGAAAAGAAGTTCAATTTAGTTCATTATTGTCATGCATTTTCTTTTCTTTGTTTTTTTTTTTTTGGGGGGGGGGCTTTGTGTCTGGTTTTGGATCGGTTCTGTTTTTGTTTTTCCCTTGGCTCTTTTACGTCACAACAAATCACATGCAGTTCTACGCGGCTCTCATCCGGAGTCGGAAACACAATAGCATGCTAATTTGCAACACGTTCGGATCACGGCGCTTTTGAGGATGCTCGTATTTTGACAAGCCATTTGTGTGGGGGGAATTGAAAAGTAGGCTAGTGTTCTCTGCCCCATCACTTATTTGCATACTTTCTGAATATATTTTGATGTTAAGAAAATAAAAAGTAAGGTCATTTCAGTGTACAGAAAGAGCAATTAGCAGGAAAAAAGCTGGAGAACCTGAAGCTGAGAGAATGAGCCTGATTAGGAATTTTCTGCTCATGCACACTTACAATCACGCCTCTCTGGGTTACATTCTGGAGGAAGCTCCCTGACCAGACAACATCTTTACCTCTAAATCTTTGTGTGCACCATTGTTAGTTTTGATTTTTTTTTTCCCCATCTCTAAGTTGTATGGTTGTATTGTCTCAGGACACATCCACATTTCATTTTAGTATTTTAAAAAGTAACTTTTTCTGCAGATTACCTACAGTACAAAACAGAGGAACATTTTGAATTTTTCTGTTTAAAAGTGCATTTAGAAACTTCAAACATGAAGCTTGTAAGAAGGTTTTAAAAGGACAAAGATGTGTATATTTCTGAAACAAATAGTATAGACAAATTCTATAACTCTAAAGGACAGAGATAATGTTTATTTGGACTGAAAATGCAGCTATGTCCCAAGCACATGACAATTCGACTTTGTGTTCTGTGTAAATGTAAAAGCCAAATGAGAATTTGGATGAAATAAAAATCAACATCAGTTACCAAGGTGACTTTCAACTTGGCACTGACAGTGAGCTGCTGTTGACTGGATAAACACACACACACACACACACACACACACACACACACACACACACACACACACACACAGTACTAAAACACAAACAAACATACAAGCAGATTAACGTCACTAAAGTTTTGTGATGTGATTTGTCATTAGGTCACTGAGTTTCTACTGGGTTAATACTCAACTCCTATGCAGGAAAGTTTCTTATTCAGCTCATGAAAGCTTTCAGTGAACTCCTGCTCTCACTTTAGTTTCATGATTTACAGTAGTGACTCAGACAGAACAATAGGGGCAGAGATGTAATTATATACCTTAACAATGACAAGACTGAGAAGTAAACAACAAGGAATCTTGACATTGAAGCTTGGTACCGTTAGACGTTTTGGTTGAGAAATGTTGTGGCAACATCAATATGGCAACATTACGGGCATTGAAACACTGTTGGTTTTAAGTTAGAGCAACCTTCCTAAAATGACAATTAACTGCATGATTTACAACGCTGGTTTATAAGGTTGAACGAAAAACCCTAACACAATGCTGTAAATACAAACTCAAAAAAAAAAAACAATATTAGTTAATAGCATTTAGTTTTATCTCTTAACTAAACAAAACTGATTTAAAACATGACCATACTGCATCATTTATTTATTTATTTATTTAAATTTTTCAGTAACTAAGCTGCGTTGGTTACTGGGAATGGATCCCATGCAGCGGGGGTTGAGAGCGCCACTATTTTAGGCTCCTGCTGTTGAGGCTAGTAAATGCACATTTATTGCTTTATTAAATGACAAGTTACACAAGATAACTCCTCCAAGGCAAAAAATACTAGACAAACTGCAATTTACCAAACCATTAAATTGGGAAGCAGCTGAAAGAACAAAACAAAAACACTTACCATCTGAATTGTGTTCCTTAACCCCAAACATAATGCAGTTGTGTGAACATCATATTACAGGACACAATTACAGGAAATATGGTCTATTTCC
Organism: Clarias gariepinus; assembly: GCF_024256425.1. Taxonomy (NCBI): domain Eukaryota; kingdom Metazoa; phylum Chordata; class Actinopteri; order Siluriformes; family Clariidae; genus Clarias; species Clarias gariepinus. The sequence goes on along the minus strand of NC_071114.1, from coordinate 19,643,954 downwards.
TCAATAATATAATTTCTGATTCCACTTTTCTTCTGTTTATTATTATTATTATTTTTTTACTTCGTATTTAAATTTAAACTCTTAATGCACTGGTTTTGCTATGTTAGGGAGCTAATGATGCACTTCACTGTAATATTACTAAAAGTGTGGAAGACACATGAGATACATGATTCCATTCGTCCAATTCTTGAGAAACTTGAGGGATGTTTATGAAGTGGTACAATGTGAGGACAGATGTTGATTAAGACAATAAATAATGTTTAAGATTCTGCTGTTTTGAGGTTGTTTTTGCAGAATTATATTGGAGTCATTTCTTTGGGGTCAATGTTACCAGTATCCCAACGTTATTTTATCAAAGTGATTCTAACTTTCAAAAACAACATTAGTCCGATATGGTGTTCTGGAAGGATCATGTTACAAGCTAATTACAGCCATATGAGAACATCATGTTATGTTTGTGTTCCAGCAGGGTGGCTTTATCGATGAATAAAGAGTTTTGCTGGTGACATCAACGTTCGGTTTTAATACTGATTTCAATTTTTTTTTTCAAACAGTAAAATGAAAAAGTCCCCTTGTGGATGTTATGTATTATATCAGAAACACTCCTTGTAATCCTCTGAGATACAGGGACCAGTTGGAAACAAACCCATTTATGAACACTGTGCAGCAGTGGCCAAAGGTATTAAGACAACATATGTCATGTATTATAGTTTTCTCTCTGCAGAAGAACAGATGATTTGACTAAATTAGTTTTAGCCTATCTGGCTAAAGAGTTGTGCTAATTAACTAAAAAACTAGCTAAACCTGGCTAAGTGACAATGGTATTCAGCTTCTGGAGCGATGGCTTGGGTCACCTTCAAACCTAAACCTAATAGAAAACTGTTGGCCAATAAGAAAAAAAGATAGAAGCAATCAAGGAACTGTAGTCTTCTGTGCATGATACAGTAAGCAATATCACTGCTATATCAAGCAATATCAAAAGGGGAGTTCTGTTGTGCTGGTTAACAGCACAGCTGTGTTCTACAAACACCATTTATTAACAATTGTTTTTAATTAACAGCTTATTTAACAAGTTATTTTGCTCCACCAACATATTTTAACTTCTGGGTTCTGGGATTAAATCAGGCAGCTGCTTACTATTCTGTACTGCAGACTGTACAGAAATACTTTTAGCAATGCAGCGACTGACAGTTAGTGTAATTAACAATTGTACAACACCTGTGATGCGGAGTGATACATGTAGCTAAACATCCCAGTGCTGTCACTGTCCAATATCGTCACTAGTGAAAAGCATCTTGCCCAATCAGATTACTGGGCTGGGACTAACTGTTATATAACAAAAACACTGAATTTCACTTTTGTCCCCATACTATTGGCCATCACTGTATAATGGAGTGACAGTGATGAATGTTTAACAGTGTGGATGTAAAAGTGTGAGGGTTTTCTGAGTTCCTTATTCATATTATTAAAATCATCTGTATGTAGTTCACGTCTCAGTGGTTGGCAGGTTCTTCTTCTGTGGAAAAGCCTAGAACACAAGCATATCTTATAGTCACCAAAGATTTTAAAAATCTGGAATAGGATTTGGTCTGCTGATTGGATTTTCCAGACTGTGTTTAGGTTATTTATTATTTATTTATTTACTTTAGGTTAATGTAAGTCTATGTTAGTCTAATCGTAGTCTAATGTTAGCTGTTAGTGTAATAGGCTTTGTACTTTGTACTGTAACATTGATGCATCTGTCATAGACAGATGGCTAGAATGTTTACTTTACTTTAATTAAACATTGCAAATAAGATTGTGACAAAGCCGACAGAAGATTTTTTCTTTTCAGTACCCAGGTTCAGATCTACTGCAAACTGCAATGTGTTTCCTAATCACTGGCATCACCCTTGCAGTGCATTACCTAAGGATCCGATCATCCAAGTTATAATATATGGAAATCTGGAAATTCAATATCCGCTGTGGTAGATCTGATCAAAATAAAGCTTTATATCCTCAGGAGGGGTCATTACATTTTTTTGCGATAATTTCACGGAAGCGAGTTCAGAACTAAATCGCTGCTCCTGCTCCATCTAAAGCACTGTCACACTAAAAAAAAACATATTTTCTTTATATATATATAGGGAAAAACATCCAGTATGCGGCAGTCCTGTGAGCGAAAATGCCTTGTTGATGCTAGAGGTCAGAGGAGAATGGGCCGACTGATTCAAGCTGATAGAAGAGCATCTTTGACTGAAATAACCACTCGTTACAACCGAGGTATGCAGCAAAGCATATGTGAAACCATAACATGCACAACCTTGAGGCGGATGGGCTACAACAGCAGAAGACCCCACCGGGTAATACTCATCTCAACTACAAATAGGAAAAAGAAGCTACAATTTTCACAAGCTCACCAAAATTGGACAGCTAAAGACTGGAAAAATGTTGCCTGGTCTGATGAGTCTTGATTTCTGTTGAGACATCCAAATGGTAGAGTCAGAATTTGGCGTAAACAGAATGAGAACATGGATCCATCATGCCTTGTTACCACTGTGCAGGCTGGTGGTGGTGGTGTAATGGTGTGGGGGATGTTTTCTTGGCACACTTTAGACCCCTTAGTGCCAATTGGGCATCGTTTAAATGCCACGGGCTACCTGAGCATTACATTGCATTACCATGGTATAGATGTCTCTAATTTAGAGATTTCACCTCAAAGTGATGATATCACAGATCATCACCTCCTGATATATACTCTACCCGTAGAACAGATTAGCTGTGTCTCTCCACGTTATCGATTTGTTAGAAATATGAATCCGACCACTAAAGACAGATTCACAAGTAATCTACCGGATCTGTCCCAAATTCTTATTAGACCCCTAAATGCAGACGATCTAGATGAAGTGACTAGCAGCATGGGTACTATTTTTACCAGTACATTAGACACTGTTGCTCCCATCAGATTAAAAAAAGTTAGAGATAAAACACTTGCTCCTTGGTACAATAGTCATACTCGCGCCCTAAAGAGAGCAACCCGTAACCTTGAGCGAAAATGGAGAAAAACTAAATTTAAGTTTAATTTAACTAAATTAAGTTTAAAGACAGTATGTGCAGCTATAGACAGGCTCTAAAAACCGCTAGGACCGAGCATCTTAGCCAACTGATAGCAAGAAACCAAAACAATCCCAAGTTCTTATTTAGTACAGTAGCCTGCCTAACAAAACCTAAGATGCCTGCAGAGAGTACTCCACAACATTTTAGTAGTGAAGATTTTATGGACTTCTTTAATGAAAAAATCGATAGCATAAGGAAGAAAATAACAGAGGTTCAACCTCTAATAGCATCTCATGATCTAGTTCAGCCTAGAGCTTCACATTTAGATTTTCAGAGCTTCACAGGTATAGGACAGGAAGAGCTGTATAAACTTATCACCTCAGCTAAATTAACAACGTGCCTGTTAGACCCAATACCAACCAGATTTTTGAAAGAAGTGATGCTTACAGTTGGAGAGCCACTTCTAAACATTATTAATTCTTCATTATATCTAGGTCACGTCCCTAAACCTTTGAAGCTGGCAGTTATTAAGCCGCTTCTTAAAAAATCTAATTTGGACGCGAATCAAATAACAAATTATAGACCGATTTCAAACCTTCCGTTCATATCAAAAATATTAGAAAAAGTAGTATCAGCTCAAATATGCACATTCTTGCAGGAAAACAACATCCTAGAAGAATTTCAGTCAGGTTTTAGGCCCCATCATAGTACAGAAACTGCACTAGTTAAGATTGCAAACGACTTGTTTTTAGCTTCAGACCAAGGCTGCATCTCAATACTAGTCTTACTTGATCTAAGTGCTGCATTCGACACCATAGATCATAATATTCTCATAGATCGCCTACATAATCATATAGGTATTCAGGGGCAGGCATTAAAATGGTTTAAATCATACCTGTCTGATCGATACCATTTTGTAGATCTAAATGGAGTACCGTCTGATGTAATGCCAGTGAAATATGGGGTCCCACAAGGGTCAGTTTTAGGACCTCTCCTGTTCTCAATTTACATGTTTCCCCTGGGAAACATCATTAGAAGGCATGGGATTAGTTTCCATTGTTATGCTGATGATACCCAATTATACATCTCAACAAAACCAGATGAAATACCCAAGTTGTCTAGATTAACAGAGTGTGTCCAGGACATAAAAGATTGGATGACCAATAACTTTCTTTTACTAAATTCAGATAAGACAGAGATATTACTCATCAGCCCAAAAACCAGCACACAACAGCTTTCACAATTCAGCCTGCGTTTAGAAGGATGTAGGCCTACTGTTACTACCAGCTCAACAGTAAAAGACCTGGGCGTGATATTAGACAGTAACTTGTCTTTTGAAAATCATATTTCCAATATCACAAAAACAGCCTTTTTCCATCTTAGAAATATTGCCAAACTTAGGAGCATCTTATCCGTATCTGATGCAGAAAAGCTAGTTCATGCATTCATGACCTCCAGACTGGACTATTGTAATGCATTACTAGGTGGTTGTCCTGCATCCTCAATAAACAAGCTACAGTTAGTCCAAAATGCAGCCGCCAGGGTTCTCACTAGATCCAGAAAATATGATCATATAACACCTATACTATCATCCCTGCACTGGCTACCTGTTCAATTTAGAATTAATTACAAAATAGTACTACTTACATACAAGGCTTTAAATGGTTTAGCTCCCACATACCTAACCAGTCTTTTGATACACTATAATCCACCACGTCCCTTAAGATCACAAAACTCCGGACTTCTGGTAATTCCCAGAATTTTAAAATCTACAAAAGGGGGCAGGACATTTTCATATTTGGCTCCAAAGCTTTGGAATAGCCTTCCAGACACTGTTCGGGGAGCAGACACGGTTTCCCAATTCAAAAGTAGACTCAAGACGCATCTCTTTAATCTGGCATACGCGTAACTCATCCCATAACCTCATACTCCAGTACACCTATCCTGAATGGCAAATACGCTAATTCTCTCCATCTTTTCTGTATTTCTCTACCCATCCCGAGGCATCTGGAGATTGTGCCAGCTTTAGTAGACAAAGGCCAACCCTGCGAGGTTTCTAAGGCATCTTGAGAAGGACCTGCTCCAGGTAGATTCTGCTTTATGATGGCTGGAGCTACCATCCTGCTCCTGTGCTTCCAGTGATCCAGACGCCATCTGCCCTCTGCACCTACTGCTGAACTGAATCTACACAACTTCTGTTATATTGAACTTTCACCTGCACAACACACATGATGTTATTTCTATCTGTTATCACCCAGATGAGGATGGGTTCCCTGTTGAGTCTGGTTCCTCTCAAGGTTTCTTCCTATTGCCATCTCAGGGAGTTTTTCCTTGCCACTGTCGCCATCACCCTTGGCTTGCTCATCAGAGACATTTCATTTATCATTCATTCATTTTATTATTATCTAGACACATTTTTCTCACACATACACACTTTCAAATATTTTCTTTTCTTTTCTTTTCTAGAAAAAAAAAAAATTTTTTTTTTTTTGTGAAGCTGCTTTGAGACAATGACCATTGTTAAAAGCGCTATATAAATAAAATTGATTTGAAAAATTGAATTGTTTCTGCCCATGTCCATCCCTTTATGACCACCATGTACCCATCCTCTGATGGCTACTTCCAGCAGGATAATGCACCATGTCACAAAGCTCAAATCATTTCAAATTGGTTTATTGAACATGACAATGAGTTCACTGTACTAAATTGGCCCCCACAGTCACCAGATCTCAACCCAATAGAGCATCTTTGGGATGTGGTGGAACGGGAGCGTCGTGCCCTGGATGTGCATCCCACAAATCTCCGTCAACTGTAAGATGCTATCCTATCAATATGCACCAACATTTCTAAAGAAGGCTTTCAGCACCTTGTTGAATCAATGCCACGTAAAATTAAGGCAGTTCTAAAGGCTAAAGGGGGTCAAACACTGTATTAGTATGGTGTTCCTAATAATCCTTTAGGTGAGTGTATATATATATATATATATATATATATATATATATATATATATATATATATATATATATATATATATATATATATATATAAACTGCATATATGGAATGAAACCTGAATGATGCATAGCTAGTATGTGCGATCCCTTGTGCCATCTGCTAAGAGAAATGAGAATTGCAGTTTGGAAAAGACAGGAAACTGCATGACCGGCACGCAGCTGTCAGCAATTTCACGTAAATAGGAGCAAAATAGCTTTATACTAGCTTTTACTGTGCGATTTTGAAAATGTAAGCATGCAGGGTGATTAAGCTCACAGATCTAGGAAAAGTCATGAAAGGAGGGTCCTGGAATTTGATCAAGTGTAAAGTATTTATTTTTCTCATTGCGGTCAAATGACCGGTACTCTGCGCTTCTAGTGTTAAAGAAGAAGAAGAAGCAGAAGAAAGTGACATTTCTATCACATATTATTTAACAATTTTTATTAATTTTTTCCTGAAACCTACAGTATGATATAATACCTGTATCATAATATTTTCCATAATAAACATTATGAATCATAATACAAAGGTTTGCTAACTAACTGCCAACAAAGAGGTAGTGTTGTAAGTTTAACAACTAGTACAACTACAGTTATTTGCTTTATAAGTCTACACAAATAAATAATTTTAATTCTGAATGGCTCTAAAGCTAACAATACAGAGTTAATAAAATTAAATGATAAACTGAAACAAAGTTTCAATTTCCTTATTGGATTTTTGTTATTGGTATTAAAAAAAAGCATCTAAGATACCTTAGAAATGTGTATTATGACATAAACTATTATGATGTTGATATTATAGCATCATATCACCCAGGCCTACTTAACACACATTTTTTGACCATTTGTTTCCCTGACTTTTTATTCAACAATTTGAAACAAGGGTGTGCAAAGTTTTGCATGCTCTTAACTAGTTCCCTAGGAACCACGTGTTTAGCTGCAACTAGAGTGTTATTATAATTTTCAACAGAAACTCTGTCATAACTAATAATGGTGCAATATTTTAGTGTAGAAATGTGTGTTTTGGGACAGCACTGTGTATGTGTGTGTGTGTTTGTGTGTGTGTGTTTGTGTGTGTGTGTGTGTGTGTGTGAGAGAGAGAGAGAGAGAGAGAGAGAGAGAGAAATAAAGGAACTGGATTTTGATCCTAAGGCACAATGCAGTTATTATCAAGAACTAAACAGCTTTCAGACAGAGGGGATTTATCCGACAGGCTGATGATGAACAGTTCAGTATCAGATGCTTACACACCACACACACACATACACATGTGTGCGTATACGTACACACACACACACACACACACACACACACACACACACACACACACACACATATGTGCTCCACATGCCTCTGACAGCTCTGTCTCACGGACAAAGAAACGTCTGTAAGGTGAACAGAAAACATTGCTCATCTGAATCACTCATTTAATTTTTTTTACTAAATACCTGTAAACCATTCAATAATCTCTTGCCTTCCCCTTTTCTTGTTTTCATGTTTTTGCCTGTTTTCTTCTTGTTGCATTTTTAAAAATACTTTTTTTCATTACTGACTTTATCCTTTCTCTTCCCCCTCTTTTATTCCATTTCCACACTTCACTCTCTTTTTTCTGTTTTTTTCTCTCGTTATATCCTGTTTGTTTTTATATCCTCTTTTATTGTTGTGGCTTTTTCTTTTTTTTTCTATGCTTGTCCTTTTTCTAATTATATTTTATTTTTTTTACTTAGTGCTTTTGCCTTTTTTCCATTTTTTCCTTTTTATGCTTGTCTGTTTATATTAGACCATTGTTCTTTTTTCTTTGACTCTGTTTCTTATTTCATGCTATTTTTTTGTATTTCATTTTGCTTATTTGTCCTCATTTTCCATCTTTTCTATTTCTTTTAGTTTTTTGTTGTTTCTTTTTTCATACTGCTCACATTTTCATGTTTTTAACAATTTCGTCCTACTTTTAAACCTTTCCCTACTTTTTACCTTTTTAATCCTGCCTTTTGTATTATTTTTTTAATTAAATATACAAAAATATTTCTATTTTATTTTTCCTTTTTTTTTTCTCACTTTTACTTCCTCTGTTTGAATGTCAACAAGCAAATGGTGTTATTTTTGAACATTTTGTGAGTTTAAAATTATTTTAAAAATAAAGTTGTTCTGAAAGCTATAATTAATTCCAGATTCATTTTAAATTAAAAAATCCACTGCGGCACTTTGTGTAATTACTGCACATGGGACCAGACTAAACATACTCACTCACATGAACACACCCTGACACTTATTACACCAAAACATACCTCTGCTGCTGAGAAGTTCATTTAGAGTTACCAGCCTCAGAAATCACCTTATATTAGAGCTGTTATACGGTATAAAGGATTTACAGAGCATACTGCATGTAGCAGACACATCTCAATATCAACTGTTCAAAGAACCTTATTGCACATTTTGTATGCATTCAGAACGGTTGTGGAATGTAGAAATACAAACCAGGAAAGACCATGGATTCAGACATATGGCCAAACTTTTGATCAAACAAAATTAATTAATCATGGTGTGTGTGTGTGTGTGTGTGTGTGTGTGTGTGTGTGTGTGTGTGTGTGTGTGTGTGTGTGTTTAAACACACAAACTGATTTGGCTTCACAGCATTAAACCAAGAATTAGCATCTATTTAAAACTCAAAAACACAGAGAAAGTTAACAGCAGGGTGGGTGAGAGAGAGAAAGGGAGAGAGAGAGAGAGAGAGAGAGAGAAGGAGTGATGCAGCAGAGGACAAAAGGGTAAGCTAGAAAAATGAAAAGCAAAAACTGTTTTGACTGAAAGAGAAACTGGAAAACGAGTGCACGGTTAATGAGTTTTTCCAAAGACACAACTAATGTCCTTCACAGACAGACAGTGAGAGAGAGAGGGAGAGAGAGAGAGAGAGAGTTAAAAAGAGTGAAACAGAGACACTTGGTGAAAAGACACAACCCTTGTCCATTACAAAGATAGAGAAAGATGAACGAAAAAAAGACAGGAGAAAAGAGTAAAACATAAGTAGAGAGTGAGACAAAGACAGAGAGACAGGAGCAGGGAGAGAGAGAGGAGCAGGGAGTAAGACATGGACAGAGAGGGTGACAAAGACAGTCAAAGATGAATGCAATCTATCCCAGATGAATTAGAATAACAGTGTAACTGCTATTTTGTGCTGCGCTGTGTTTCGCACAGCACATCATGGAGTATAAATCAGAATAATGAACTTTTAAAGAGCAGATTTTAATTAGATTGGGTTTAATGAGGGTCACATGACCCTAGAAGGATTATGACTTTGCCTGTGTCTGTTCCTGTTCCAAACCCCATAATTGATTTTTACTAGTCAAAAATAATTAAATATTTGTAGGATACCAAAGACGATTATCCATTAAATCCTTAGCAAAATCTGACTGACAAATGAAGGAAATTTAAATGTAATAAAATTCTACGAGGCATGGCCTAATGTTTTAATGGGCAACTTGATTGACAACCCTCTGCCTGAAGCCCTCAAACATGATAAAGTTTGGTTTGCTTGCTGTTTGTTTGGTTTTATCAATGTACTGTACATTATACAAAAATAAAACAAAGGAACAAAACATCTTGTCTGAGGAGTATGTACAGCTGAACATCTTACATTTATTGGTCAAGAAAATGACAACCAGTTAAGTAGTAAAAAGCAATTAAGTGTGTGCAGAAATTATTTTAAACATAAAGCCCTCAGAACCAAAGTTTACAATATATAAAATAAGTCGTTCATGAACGATTCGTTCTTTTTTTTGAATGAGTCTTTAACGTGACTCAGAAGAGATCTCAGAGAGTGATTCGTTTATATTCTCTTGGGTGCGCATACGCAAAGCATCGCAAAACTTCTGTAGGTTATATACAGAAATTAGAAGTTACCTTTGAGTCTTAGTCTGAATTGTTCGTTCTTTCGTCATGTGACTCCCATAGCCGCTATGCAGTGCATTACACAGGAAAAAGAATTGAACGGTTCTTCTCATGAGTCTCCTAGTCCGAGTCATTCATTATTTTGTCACGGGACTCCTATAGATGCTATGCAGTGCAATACTGTAGATTCAACAAAACGAACGATTCTGACTAATTGTGAAAAAATCACGATCATAATTAAAGGTTAAGTGAGGTTTAATGTCTGTTTATATTGCTTTTTACTTCATTAATGTCTTTTCTAAACATTTAGATCGTTTTGATATGCCAAAACTGATTGAAGTGTTGGGAATTTAAATTTTTTGTTATTATTTTTGGTTGGCTGGAACGGATTATCCTCATTTTTCACATTGTTTTCAACTGGAAAATATGCTTTGCTGTACAAAATTTTGAGTTACAAACTGGAACTCGTCTGGAACGGATAAACAAAAACAACTTTGCCATGTTTGACTCACTTCTTCAACTGAGGGTTTAATCAGTTTCTTAGTTCATGCAGGAGCAAAACAAGACCCCTTTGCCATGATGCTCTTGGACCAAAGCAGATCTATAGTATCTTCTCATCTGCATAAAAAATGCACTGAGGAGCAGAACAACAGGGTTCAACTCGCATCTATGTTAAAACGGTTAATAGCTGCCATGTGATAGAGAACAGTCTGTGGGTACAACTGTCCATGACTAAATAACAAGTACTACTACTACAAATAATAATAATAATAATAATAATAATAATAATAATAATAATAATAATAATAATAAAACTTTCAAACTAGAATAATATATTCTTGTTTGGTTTCTTAGACCAGAAGCAGGTTAAAACTCCATGTGAAATTACTTTATTCTGCCAAACAAGGTTCAGGCAGAGAACTCCTAAACACAACAACCAGACCGGAACACACACTTTAATACACCCAGTGAGTGAAGAAGTGTGTGCAGTTTTTGGAGCATGAGGATGAAGATAAACGATTAGGAAGAGAAGGGTTTAAAACCAGGCAAAGACGAATGCACTTTTTTTTTACATTAAATGAAATTATAAATTGATACATTTAAATTTATTTATTTATTCATATACTATTTATTTATTCAATAATTCTCCATTTAAAGTTTTTGAATTCATTTAGTCTATAGATAGATAGATAGATAGATAGATAGATAGATAGATAGACAGACAGATAGATAGATAGATAGATAGATAGATAGATAGATAGACAGATAGATAGATAGATAGATAGATAGACAGATAGATAGATAGATAGATAGATAGATAGATAGACAGATAGATAGATAGATAGATAGATAGATAGATAGATAGATAGATATTATGCGTGCATTATATCATTAAATGTATTATGAAATATGCTCATTATATATCCAATATATTTATTACCATCTATTTTAAACCCATTAATTAGTAAATACATAAACATTTATTTGGGTGAGGATTGCTTTAAAAGGTGCTGTTCTGATTGGACACCAAGCCTAGATGCCTGGAGAATTCCCTTTCTCTGTGTGTGTGTGTGTGTGTGTGTGTGTGTGTGTGTGTGTGTGCGTGCGTGCGTGCGTGCGTGTGTGTGTGTGTGTGTGTGTATGCGCCCCTGGCTAGCAGGATACACGACTTACACTTATTAATAGCATCTACTCTTTGGAGTAGCAGTGGGAACTAATCACACTTTCTCTCTCTCTCTCTCTCTCTCTCTCTCACACACACTCTCTCTCTCTCTCTCTCTCTCTCTCTCTCTCTTTCACACACACACACACACACACACACACACACACACACACACACACACACACACACCACACACACACACACACACACACACACACACACACAGAATAAAAGAAACAGAGAGGATTTGGGGGCTTAACAGTAACTGTGCTTAAATAAACTTTACCATTCCACTTATAATGGGAATAATGCCCCAATCAGAATTAAACTGTATTATGGTAACCACCTCATTCAGAACAGTCTGACCTGATCCTGCCTGATCAGAATGAATTTTTAATCAGAATGAGAGGGGTAGTGTAAACTTTTTATAACACTGTACATTCAAAAGGCAAACAGTTGATCTGGCCGTTTCTTTACTGTCAGAAAAAATACAATATTTTGCAGGTTTGCCTCAGTTCTAGGTGGAGCATTTTACATGGATTCCTGATTGATACACACTTTAAGATGAACTCTACTCCACTAGGCATTGCTTCACATTTCACAGCAGGCAGAACCACGTTTTTCATTTTATAAAAGGTCTATTCTGATCTAATGCTCACATCTTATCAGATCTAATGCTCACATCTTATCAGATTAGCTTCCATAAAAAAAAAAAAAAAAACTGTTACAAATAGATTGGAATCTTTATTCTTAAGATTAATTTAAGTTTTAAGAATAAAAAAATAAGATTTTAACCAGGATGAATTTAGATTGAGGGAATATTTTAAAAGTAAATGTAGGTAGTAATAATGAAAAATCTATTTATACTGTGGTCTGGATGAAATTTTGAAAATGTATTAATTACATTTCAAAATTTGCTGTGGCCTGTAATCTATTCCAGGAGACTTTGGGCATGAGGCAAGGTATACCCTTAACAGGGTGCTAATCCATTATAGGACAGGCACACACACATACAGAACCACACTACAGGCAAATTGGGAGTGCCAATTAGCCTAATCTGCATGTCTGCAGTAAACCCACAAAGCAGTGGGGAGAACATGCAATCCCCACACACCCAGGCCCATGGCAGGAATTGAACCCTTGTCCCTGGGTGCGTGAGGCCACAGAGCTCACCACTGCACCACTACACTGTCATTAATGTACTATTCAGTGTAAAAATCAGTTGCTTGATTTATGTGATATGCTCTGTCTTAAACTAGCCTGCTTTAAAGATTAGATTAGCAAATCACGTTGACTGTGGTAGCTACAGTACAGTACAAGCATACAAGTCATGCACCAATAACCTCTGCTTTATCTTTCTTTCTTCATGTATTTTCTTCTATAAAAGGTCTCGCTACGCAACCCAGAAGTGGTCAGTTATAAAAGCACTGCAGGTAAGAACTAAAGTATGAGTATATGTGTATAGAGAACTAATGAGACATCTAAACGTCTTGAAGATTGGTCTGAGGAATCATTTGTGCCAATTCTTCGGCATTACAGTGCCATAGCTAATTTAATGAAATTGCGATTTGCTAAAAATGCATGTACATGAATGACATTGCTTAGTTACACACTAGTGTAAACGTACAGTATGTTTGGCTAGCATGTGCTTATCTAATAGTTGCCTAGCAACCAGGTTCTCATTAGTTTAACCACTTGAACAGTCTGTGTGTGTTTGTGTGTGTGTGTGTGTGTGTGTGTTCAACTTCCCATGAAAGCACAACTTCCATTTCCTCCATCTCTGTCTTGCGATACTTTTGGGATCTGTTTTCATGTTGTTTGTTCATTTTGATCATCATCGACGAGGTGTAAAGATGCTAACAGTTTCAATAGAAAGAGTGCTGCTGTGTAGCTTTGGGTTAAAAACAATGCAGTGTTCTTTAGCTGCAGATTCCAAAATCCTCTGTCCCTGTGGAGCTTGTTAGCTCTGTGTGTGTGTGTGTGTGTGTGTGTGTGTGTGTGTGTGTGTGTGTGGTGTGGCTTCACCTGGTGAAGCTGCAGGGACATCAGGAACACACACGCGCACACACTCATCATCATTATACACATATTAGCAGAAACGTTTTATTAGAGTAAATTGGCTATGTTTGTTTACTCTGCACCAACTTTGTGAATAGCATAATGCGTGTGTGTGTGTGTGTATGTGTGAGAGAGAGAGAGAGAGAGAGAGAGAGAGAGAGAGGGAGGGAGGGAGGGGTGGTACACGTGTGTCTTTCTCCTGTCTCCTGTGTTAAATCCCTGCTGTGTGTGATGGTGCACAAATGTGATTATGGAAAAAAGAAAATCAATGAAGCTCTCTCTCCTCAAGCCACAAAGCTCTCTGTGGGCTCATTTAAAATAACACACACACACACACACACACACACATAGAGAGAGAGAGAAGCTCTGTGTGTTTGTTTTTCACAGTTAATGCTTGTTTTGTGAGGATGTTTGAAATTGTTGTTATTGTGTATTTCTTCTGGTGTCGTTAGCATTAGATGACAGGCTTACAAGTGTAAGATACTGAAATTAGTGATTGATTTATTCATTTTTATTGAGCAGTAACTGGCTAAAATTCCTCCCCATTGGTTTAATCACATAATTACTATTGGGCACACCAGTGTAAGATTTGGTTATTCTAACCAGAATTTGTGACAAAGACTGGCTATTATATTTATCATAATTATTAGTAATAGTGGTAGTATTAGGATTAGGTCAATATATCCAACTTTGGTATCATTGCACAGCTCAAATCCTCAAACAAATGCATCTGCTTTAAGTGTAAACACTGTATATACACCAGGGGAAATATTGGAATTGTGCATTATAAAACACATCATGTTTTGCTATACAGTACTGGGCAAAAGTCTTCAGCCAAGATTATTTCTTTATATTTTGGTTCTGAAGAGCCGGATTTTTAAAAATATCTTTATGTATTCCTGTGGAATAGTTCTCCAAGCTTCCTGAATAACTTTTTTTTGGCACTCATTTTCAGTCCAGTCCCTTTTCCTGACCAGTTTCAAAGGAATATTTTTTATCCGTTGAAACACACTAACCTGTGAATCATTCAAGCATTAAAAACATGTAACTTAAATAATGGACCAGTGAGAAACAGGTGCAATGATGACAGCTGATCAGGCCGTTGATTAGTAAACTGGTGATCCCGAATGCTGAGTGGTTGTTCCTGAATGGTCTAAGATGACAAGGGAAATGAGGTTGCTGCTGAGGTTGAACAAGCAGTTAAAAAAAAAAAAATCTTCTTGAATTTTGCAGCCTGTCAGAGTAAAACACCATTCCCCAAACACCATTCCACCATTTCTTTATTATCTATATAATTTCATTTAATATGAAGAAATAGACCTTTGCACAGGACTGTATAACGAAGGCTGTGGAAAGTCAATATGTGCACAAGCTACTGAAATGATAATGCTATAAATTGTAAGTTACACTGTTCTAATAAAAAAAATAATAGTTTGTACAAGGAGATATGAGCTCATGTTAGTCATGCGTAAATATGTGCAAGATATTGGGTATACAGTATACTATGAATCTACAATTTATGCATACGATGTATGTAAGAATACAACAAGAGAGGAAGTGTTGTTGTACACAAGGCAGTGTTAGGGCTGTAGGTATGAGGGCGCAGCTTTTATACAACAGTTCTGCAAATACCATTTATTACCAACAGATTATGATTTCTTTGTTTATTTAACAATTTATTTTCATGTTCCAAGCATTGAGCTGGTGACTAGCAGTTATTCACTGACCATTCAATTTTAAAGGGAGAAAAAAAGTTCTTACCTGAACTATGTAGCCAAAAGTTACGTAGTACAGGTAAGAGTGCCAAATGTGAATGAACTATGGAGGTGGTAGACAGTCCTGAGAATATTACAAAATTTATATCATATAGACTGTATGACAAGTACTGGATTACATTCCAGTTAATCCATAAATGGGCATATGGGCATTGTGAACAACTGTTGGATGAAACGCACCAATTTATCTCAGTTACCACAAGCTAGCTAGCTTACTGTAGCTTTAGCATAGTTAAAATTCTAAGGTGGCTAATTAGAATGTATAACTTATAACCAAGCAGTGCCCTTGATCAGGAGTCTTAAGAGGGATTTGAGATTCAGCCTTGCATTACAAACTAGATAGCATTGTGGCCCACTTTGCCTATTAAAACTGATTTTTCAGAAGCAATTCAGACTGACTTAGAAGCAAGGAGACAAAGTGTTGTGTAAGATGTCATATTGTTATGTTTCAGGTTTTGAATGTGAGCTTCAGCAGGCAGCTAGTCTCCCCTCTTTCTGTACCAGCCTACTTTCACCTATGTTGGTGAATGACAGTTAGTGCAATTAACAACTGTTAGAACACCAGTGATGTGGTCTAAGAGAGTAGTGTAGTGGTTAGCAGGGTAATGTTTATGAGGAAGAAGGTGGTCCTGAACCTGCTGGTTCAGATGTGAATGTTAGTGTACTGACTCATGGATGGAAGGACGTCAAACAGTTTTTAAAGATGTTCAGTTGGGCACCAATTATTTGTTGACCTGTTTTCATAAATTCTTTGCAGGGATTTTCTTTCACACATCGTAGAGCTGCCATACTTTTAATGGTGGAACGATAGAAACTTGTTATAGTCTAGGGAGACAGAACACTTTCTTCTGTCTTTTCAAATAGTTAAGGCACTGTTGCGCTTTCCAAAACTACAGTATAGTGAAGTGTGGTGCCAGGAAAGATCCTCAGGGATGTGGACACCCAGGAGATGAAAACACGTTCCACTTCAGTGCCACTGATGTCAATAGGAGAGTGTGTCTGCTGCTATTTGACTTCCGGAGGTTTACAGTGATCTCTTTAGTCCTCAGAAGCAATAGTGATTTGTATTTATTTTATTTTTCATTAACAACCTTAGTTGTCCTCTCTAGTGCTAATATATAGGGTAATTTGCATGTTACTATTTTCTTTTTAAAAACATAAGGTTTTGTGAGGGTTCACCAGTAATGGGCAGTGTTTTGTTTTGTAGTTTTAGTTTGTAGACTCAGTTTCCCAGAAGGCACCTCGATCAGGTGATGCGGGTGCTTACCTGAACCAAGGTAGCTTAATAGTTACGTTATAAATAGCTGGTTGCCCTGGGAAACTGTGTCGAGCATTATTTATGTTAAGTGAGCTTTTGTTGTGTTTGTTTATGTTCTTTTTTAGTTGACAATTCTTGTATGGAGCTGTTTGGTTAAGTTTACATTTGTTTTTGGTTAAGTAGGTATTGTTAGCATGTCTCTTTGACTCTGTGTCTCCTAGTAGGATTAGCCTCCAGGAGGATTAGCCTTTTTTGTGTTTCCCCTTGTGTGTAAGTAACCTCCCTTCCATGTTTAGTTCTTAGTCTGTACCAATACTAACCGTTGCACTACTAACCTGCTTAGATCTTAGTCTGTTTAGTCTCCTTGTTTGTCTAGTCTCCTTGCCTGTTTAGATCATAGTCTGTTGAACCACTATAACCTGTAAAGTTCTTAGTCTGTTTCATACCTACAGTAGTCTGCTGTGTACCTAGTTTGTTTATCTTTTGGGTCTCTAGCTACTAGTCTGTTTAGCTAATATCTAGCTTAGCAGCTAGTGTGTATAACCGCTAGTAGGCCTAGCCAAGTCTGTCTCATTTGTTTAGTCCATTGTAGGTCAAGTCCCTTGTGTGTTTAGTCTCCCTGTCTGTTTAGCATGTTTAGTTTGTTCAGTCTGGTATGTTTAGTTTCATAGTATGTGTAGTCCCTTGTCTGTTTGATATTATTTTGTGAAGGTTTAAGTTGCAACATGCTCCAAAGTAAAGCCAACATCCTTTGTTCATGTTTTTGTTTGGTTTGTTTATTAAAAGGCTTTTTCACCTCATCCCCTCTGCACCTATGCCTCACCTGCAAGCCCAACACCTACAGCTAACATATGTGACAAGTTTCAATGATTATTAATTAAGCATCATACATTATTACATAGCAGACTTTCCACTGTATAAATTGGGGTACATCATAAATTATTCTATGGTAAGTTTAAGTGTGATTAAAGTGATCAAAGTTTATGACGGTATGTTCAGTGCCGCTATAATGCTCCACCAATAGGAGGATGACAAACTCACAAGGCAGCTACAAAGGCAGTAATGGTACAGGAATGACAATGAGTGAAATAATGTGTGCTAATGTAAAATCTTCTTGTTACCTTATGCTTACATTCAACAATGGTTGTTTATGTGAATCACGTATCTTTAGTTCAATGAATTATCAGTGTATTCGTAATCAACAAGTCTGAGGAGATGGTGACAGGGAGAGAATCCCTGAGGCAACATCACAACAAACCCTTGACGAGAACCACACTCAAAGGTGGACCCATCCGCTTTTCGGTGATAAGTTTATAGGATCGTTATCATAGGGAACCCATGAATAGCTCAGATTTTATGTTGATCTCGTACTGTTTGGCGAGGAATATTCATAATGGATCACTGATGTCACACAGCGAAAAAAGAGTGAGTTTAAGGTTATTGACTTTAAATGATGCTTATAGGGTGTCAGGATTTTTAGCAGGACCTCAGATTGTTGTCCTGATATGTGCGTATAATAAACTGATGTTGATCTGTCTAAAACCCAGTTGTAGCATTAAACCCAGTTAAAAAGTCTTTGGGAACAAATGCTTCTAATTCTCAATTTTTTTCTATCTGTCAAACTAATAGAACAGATATATTTTTGGACACTTTTATTGAAGTATTAGGAGACACAAAAACAAAAATATCAACCTTCAAATTGCTCCATCAGGAATCTTGAACTGAACTATTCATAAATTTCATTCCCAAACCCCATGGTCTTTCACATTTTTTTAGTGACCTTTTACTTGCTAAACTGAAACAGAATCACAACTTCTCCATCAAAGTGTAATGTTTGGGATGCAGCACGTGATTTGTAGCTTTTGTGCCGTTTCTTAAGAACACTAACGAGTAATAAATTCTAGGGTTTTTGGCCTGAGCATTATCTATTTAAAAAATGTTCTATGAAAAAGGAAAAATTAAATCAGAGCTTGAGTCGTCTTGCGTGAACTCGGCTTAACAATGGCGGAGTGTGAGTTCTAACCGGTCCCAGATGGAGGGAGCGAGGGAGGAGTGTGTTAGCCAGAAGAGGAATGATGAGCTCATTTTTTATCCTCTGTGCTGATAAATAAGGAACACATGCTGAAGATCCTTTTGATTTTCCCCTCCCTTTAATCCACAGGCCTCGTAAATCAGAGGAGGCCTCGATTTTGGGTCTGAGATGGCGGGAGGATGAGGAGGAGGAAGAGATGGATGGACAGATTTCCTGATGGATGACAAAACAGCATCATGTGTGCTGTACATGTTCACCGGTTCCCTGTAGAGAGCTCGCGCAATTGCTCTTGTACGGCTCTAGGGAAGAACAAGGAAGAAGGACGCGGCCAAGTTTTTCGGAAAAGAGGTGAGGAGGTATAGATACAGGCACATACTGTACACACACATATACACAAGTACTCTGCATTAGTGGCTCAGATCCACGCAGTGAGTTTGATTTAGGACGCAGGCCGTAAACTTTCCCAAGCACTTTGTGAAAAAGAAAAAAGAAAAGTGTGATTACATCCAGGAGAGAGTAAACGAGTGTAATCTCCTCTTCCACTCAGATTAGTTTGGATTTTCGGGTTCGGGATTAGCTGCAGGATTTGTCTAAACCTCAGGAAACGTTCACCTGCTGCTGCACACATCCTGCCTTCATTTCTCCAACAGCAGATAATTTGTGTGCATTATGTTTATTTTTTTTTCATAGTGAAGGTATTAAATTCCATCTGCAGTTAATGATCTTTTACACCAGATGACTGACTATCACCTACTATCATGCTCAGGTCTTCAGACTTTACGACAATTTATTTTTATACAGTGACATGATTTCAGTGTTTAGGTTTCAGTGTTTAGGTGTGTGAAAAATCCTTGTAGGAGCATTAAATTACTATGTCTGAGTCAAAAGTCCCTCTTGGTTTATCAAGATATTGATCAGGAATGAGGACTGTGTGAACATGGAGCACTTGATAATATAGAACGTAGAGAAAATAGCTAAGATGAAAAATGCTTTGTCAATTATTAAAATTAAACAATAAATATAAATATAACATGTAGAGTAAGAATTAGAAGAACTAGAATTAGACAATCTGAAAAGGAAGTGCAAAGTGTTCACTCTATCATCTTAAGATCATGAGTTTGAACCCTGGTAATACCACAGAGATCCATAGCCAGGATCTCTTGTTAATGTCTGTGAGATTAATCAATCATATTCATCTGAGATACTGTATATGCATCTCTGAGGGTTTTTTACAGCCCTATGACTCAACAAGAGCAGCAGATGCAGTGACCTGTTATAATCTAGAGAAAGCACAAACTCCCCTGTCGTGAAGCTGTCACAGAACTAAAAGTAAAAAAAGTACCTCTGTTCAGTACACTAGAGACTCCTTCCTGAAATATTTCCATATATTACATAAAAGCTCCTTAGCGATTAAAAAAAAAATGTTTGTGAAGAGTGTCCACTGTGCAAGTCCCTGTGATTAGGCTGTTACTATAGCAGCTGTAATGTACAGTATCTGTGTGAGTGGAGATTCTCCAGAAGAGTGTCCCCTTTAGTTTCTGGTTTAGAGCATTAGTGTTCTCCAAACTTTGTAATTCACAAACATTACATTCACATGTGTGCTACATAATTCTGTTTATCACATATATTCTTATAATAAACATGACAGAATGTTCCATTTTTTTATTCTATTGTTTAATTCTATTGTTAATACAATGCAAAGAGAGAAAGACAGTAAGCAATGGTCTTAGAGAAGCAACTGTTGCATATGACTCTGGAATGGGTTATAAAATTATCTACAAAACCATTTGGAGTTTAAAAGCATTCAAGATTTTTTCCAGTCTCCAAAGGAGTGGACGCCCAGCACAATAACCCCAAGATCAGACCATGCAATGGTCAGAGAAATACAACAACAACAACAAAAAAGATCTACATCTCTGTTATGCTACAACACATGTTTATTGTTAAGGTCCATGACAGAACAATTAGAAGATGACTGAACAAGTACAGTTTGCTTGGAATGGTTGCCGGAAGAAAGCCTCTTCTGTCTAAGAAGTATGTGGAAGCACAAATGAGGTTCATTGAACAAATCCTAAGGCTTCTGGAACAATGTCCTGTGAGACCAAGGTAGAGCTGTTTAACCTAAATGCCCAGCATTTCAAAATTACAGCCCAAAACAGCTTAAGCATGGCAGTGGAGGGGTGTTGGATCTGGGCTCCTTGCTGTCATTAAACTCCTCTGTATACCAAAGTATTCTAGAGGCAAATATAAAGCCATCTGTCTAACAGCTAAAGTTTGGTCGAACTCGATCATGAAACAGGTCAATGATCCGAATCACACCATAAAATCTACATTAGAATGGCTAAAAAAAATTTAAAAATCAAGATTTAGAAATAGCCTAGTCCAGAAGTCAACCTAATTGAAATGCTGTGGTGGGACCTTAACCCATAAGCGAATGCCCAAAAACCTCCAAAGAAATATGGTCCAAAATTTAGACTACTTCAAGTTATGCTGTTAAAGGTGGATCTACTGTACAAGCTATTACATTTTGGTGGTACTTAGTATTGCACGCATAAGTTTTTTTTTTCATTTTGGCTTTATTCTTGTTAAATAAATAATAGGGCAGTGAAAAAGGAATATGTTGCTGTTCGTCTGAGGTTGTATTTACAGTAAGTCCCGCTGTGATCAGATTGTTTTCATGTTTTTACATGAAAAAAAAAAGAATTGCAAGAGAACATTGCAACATAGAATTGCAAGAGCATAAACTGCTGGTGTTAATCACTTCTCTGTCTCAGAAGGACAGGACAGGGTTGGTACAAAAAAATCTCTACTTGCTTAACTCAAAAAGTAAAAAAAAGCAAAAACAAAGACAGAAACGCTGAAAAGAAAAGTTAAATGCTTATGTGTTTTTCTTTTCTTTTTAATTGGAGTCAATGACATTGGAAAGGAACTCTGCAATGAACATATTTAGCAGTATTACTAATGGTCACAGTAAACCTATAGACAGTAATACATTAACACACACATCTTTTTTTCTTCTCGTTCTGCTGTTAACATTCTAGGTTTACTTTTACTTTTTGCCTTTCACATCTCAATCTTTTTAAATCTTTCTCTTATTTATGGTGGTATCTTTTATAATAATTTCTTTCTGTCTTACTTAATTTTTTTTTATATTTTGCTATCTTATTTGTTTATTTGTTTATGTTTTTAATAAAACATTTTCCGCTGGTTTTTTTTTTTTTTTACAATTTATGTCTTTTTAATTTTTAGAACTTTTCTTTCTACTGTTATCATTTTTATATTTTATTTCTTTCCTTCACACCTCAATTATGGGTTCCCTGTTGAGTCTGGTTTCTCTCAAGGTTTCTTCCTATTGCCATCTCTGGGAGTTTTTCCTTGCCACCATCGCCCTTGGCTTGCTCATCAGGGACAATGTCACAATATCATTATTATCTAAACACATTTTTTCTCACTCATATACACTTCCATAAATTCTTTTCATTTTGTGAAGTTGCTTTGAGACAATGACCATTGTTAAAAGCACAATATAAATAAAATTGAATCGAATTGATATGAATCTAAAGTCCAGGATTGTGCTTCACCTACTGCACATCTAAGCTTCGGTGTTTACTCACACTCAAGCTGCATTATTTCACAACAAATAGATGAGAATTCTGTGCTCTGCTGTACTGTACATATTATATTGTAATCACTGTTTCTTTGGCTTGTCTTTACTGAGCATTCCACCATCAGTATATGTGTGTGTGTGTGTGTGTGTGTGTGTGTGTGCGTGTGTGTGTGTTTGTGTTTTAGTCAAACCAGTTTTGTGGCTTTAAAAGGTGAGTCAATACTAAAATAACAATGATCAATCACACACACACACACACACACACACACACACACACACACACACACACACAGAGATTAATCTGGATCTTAAGAAAATAAAGTACAAAAAATAAACAAACAAACAAAAAATAGTTATTGGTTTTAAAATTTAAAAACAGATTAATACCTCATCTATAACAACAACAGCAACAACAACAATAATAATAATGATAATAATAATAATTCCTTTTCGAAGGAGAGAACTGGTTAAGGAGCCAGGATTAAAGGAAGCACTGCAAGATATTTAAACTATTTTTTTTAATTATTATTACAAATTTATTACTGAACATTATATATATAAAAAAATCTCCTGACATATAAAATATACATTTTATTTTATCTGGAAATTTGTAATAATAATAATAATAATAATAATTGTTGCTTTTTATATGCACAGGGAGCATTGGTTTTATGAATGAGGTAAACTCTAGTCAGCATTGCCATCTAGTGGCTGCATTTTTTTATTCTGACCAATCACGATGCACTATTTAATCATGTGACTATTTTAAATAAAACTTTTTAAATAAACAAATAGGCAATACAAATAACTCTTTTTCTTTTTTTCAACTTTAGGACTACAATTTTAACACTTATTTTATAAGTTTCTGCAAACTTTCTGCAAAAGATTTAAAGCTTTAATAGTATAGTAGCAAACATTAGTTTTACAGTAGGCAAAGTAAAATTCAAATGATTTAAACTAAGGCCTACTAACTGGGTATATTGGGCAACATGATGTTTAACATGATGGGTATATTGGGCAACATGATGTTTAACATGATGGGTATATTGGGCAACATGATGTTTAACATGATGGGTATATTGGGCAACATGATGTTTAACATGATGGGTATATTGGGCAACATGATGTTTAACATTGCTGAAGATGTGTCATGGCTGTATTCAGCATTGTTATCCTATTAATATCTTTCTATTTCTGTCCTTAGCAGTGATGGTGATGGAAATAAGATAACACTATTGTGATCAACAATGTAACAGTTATGTTTTCTTAGATAGTGTGTTAAAGATGATTATTTAAATATTCAAATGTAAGTACGGTATGTTAAGTTTTTGTCTCATGTTATCACAGCTTTTTCATGTTTTGCCTTGAGGTAATATTATTGCTAGTCATTTAGCTAGCAGTTAAACTAGTAACTGAAGGTAAATGTGTTGCTAGTAGTTTAGCTATTAATAAAGCCAATAAATTACCATGTTATAACATAGTGATTTAATTTGCAATAAAATAATAATTTAGCTATCAGTCCAGCCGGTACTTTAGGACAAATGTTCTGCTAGTTGTTTAGCTTAAAGTAAACTTAAGTAGCAATTAATTAGTTCTATAATGTTGTAATTCTGTTAGTAAAGTACACAAAAAATAAGCCATTAAGCTTATTTGCTTCATTGTCAACATCAACATCTTCAACATCAAGCGAAGAAAACAACCAAGAAGATTTGATTCCAATACTTTTTAATACACACAATGTAAATATCATAGGATTGGGACTAAACAGCACTGTAGCCATAAGAAAACCACTTGTTAGTGAGACTTCTCAGAAAAAAAGGCTTCAGTTTGTTAGGAAACATAAAGAATGGACTTTTGAGCAATAAAAAAAGTCATGTAGTCTGATTAGTCCAGATTGACTCTATTCCAGAGAGATAATTGCATCAGGGTAAGAAGGGAAGCACATGAAGTATGTACTTTTCATGAATAGTGCCCACTATACAAGCCTCTGAAGGCAGTGTTATAATATGGGGTTGTTTCAGTTAGTCAGGTCTACATTCAGCAAAAGGATGTGTCCATAAAATGAAGTCAGCTGATGATCCGAATGTACTGAATGACCAGGTTATTACATGGATGGACTTTTTTCCCCCTGATGGCGCAGCCATATTTCAGAGATTACGAAAGAGATGTTCGGGGTACATGAGGATTAATTTTTCACATGAACTGGCCACCTCATTGTGTGCTGTAATTAAAGCTAAAGATAGCCAGGCAGGTTATGTAGTATTTAGAAACTAATGTTGCTAGATATTTATCTAGTAATTTAGCTAATAAATATAAGGGAAAATTGCTAATAAAACTTTTAATAGGAATTGGGTAGTAAGGCTGCTAGTACTGTGTCTAATTGCACTTAAAGTCATTTTACCTAGTAATTAAGAAATAATTGGCTGGTAAAAAGACAGTTATTTTGTTAGGAATAATCTAGAACTTTAGCTGGTAATTAAGGTTGTATTGTTGCTAGTAAGTTTAATCATAAATTAAGAATAAATTAGCTATTAATAAGGAAGATGTTTAGTAATAAAGTAGAGATCAGCTAAAGTCAGCTTCCTCCTGATGGTGCATAACTCTGGGCACATCTACCTTTATATAGACTTCCTGTTTTCTATTGATTTGAGGTTTTTCTCATTTAGCTGGTCATCAGTATCCTTGTTTAAGCGCATTGTGTTGTGTGTTCTGTGTCTTAAGTTAAATATCATCAAAGCTTCCTTGTTTGTTTCTTGGTTTAGCATATTGCTAAATGATAATCTAGCCTATCTACTGTATGAGTTTCTTTTTTGTTTAATATTAAATATTTTACTAAAGGCATTCTTGCATTTACACCCCACTTCCTATTTATCCCTGGCATTTACCCAAATAGTTTAGCTATCAATTATATTAACAATAATAAAATATTGCAAGTTAGTAAGATAGTTATTAAGCCAGTAATGTAGCTTAAGATGTGGTAAGAAGTTGTAACTTTGGTGTAGTTGTTACCAACTCATTTAGAGTAGAAATTGAGCATCTAATTGTCTTTTCATTGTGCATTTATGAATTTAGCCATACTGTACTACTGTATATAATCCAACTTTTTGGCTGTCTAGCTATTTTCTATATGCGGTTTTTAATGCATTTTACTTCACTTAGTGTTTTTACTGCCAAGTCAGTGACTAAATGATAAATATATAAAATAAATACACATCAAAGTAACAAAACAAACAAGAAAAAAATCTGCACAAATGTTCAGTCCACAGTTCATCCTTCATCTTCTGCCAGATTCTCCTCCAGTTCATCATTTTCTTTTATTCTTTTCTCCCTGTTCACTTTCTGCTTTATTTCAAACATCACACTGTTTAATTCCTATCCATCAGCAGTGTTACAAAGAAACACACACACACACACGCACACTTTTCATCCGTCGCTTGTTTAATCCCGGTGCGCCGCTTAGACTGAGCACCGACGCTGAACACTCCACTCCAATCCTCCTGCTGTAGGCTTTGAGCCAAACATCCGCTTGGGCTGGAGGTATGGAAATGTTTCTTACACACACACACACACACACACACACACACACACACACACACACACACACACACACACACATACTTACATGGCAGTGGAAATATGAAAACTCCCTCCAGCATGTTGGAACTCTTTACAGTTGCTGCACTGTACAATGTGTGATTCCCAAAGAACATTCAATATTAATGCACAAACACAATGCAAACAAGCAGTAACTGATTATTGATAATCTATTAGGAGGATTAAATGATAATTGACTAGGTCTATAAAATGGATAAATTAATTTTGATCTTTTGACCCAGTGCCAGTTATATTGATTTATTTTATTTACTGCATATATTTTATTTTTGATTATTTTTGTTTAATTTATTTTGTTAAGTGTGTACAGATTAACTGCATTACAATAGGAGTAGTAAGCTAACATTTATGCTAATTATTTAAATTAGAAGCAAATGCTGTTTTTGTTTATTACTAATAATAACTGATCATTTTCATTGTTTAATGCTAGCATAAGGATATTAATAACTTCGAAAGAGCCAAGTTTTTATGGCTAGACAACTGACTCAGAGCATCTCCAAAACAGCAGGTTTTTTATGTAGTGTTCCCAATAAACAGTGGATAATACCTGCCAAAATTGTTGCATTAAAGACAACTGATGAAACGGTCAACAGCTTCCAAATCTCCCTGATGTCCACAGGGAGCTAAATATAGTCTGTCTGTTTCAATCCTACAGAAGAGATGCTATAGCACAAATTGCTGTTGAAGTTATTTTGGTATATGAAAGGTATTTTGCTATGTATGGGACTAGGTATGTGGCTTTCATGTGGCTGTTACTTTGGCACAAATGACCTACATAAACATCACTGTAACAAATACACCCCATCATGGCAACAGTATTTCCTAATTGCAGTGGCCTCTTTCAGCAGGGTAATGCACCCTGCCACTCGCCAATTTTGTTCAGGAATGGTTTGAGGAACATGCAGAAGAGTTCAAGGTGCTGACTTGGCCTCCGAATTCCCCATATCTCAATCTGATACAGCATCTGTGGGATATAATAGACAAACAGGTCTGACCCATGGAAGCCCCACCTCACAACTAACAGAACTTAAAAAAAAGATCTGCTACTGATGGCTTGGTGCCAGATACCACGGAGTACCTTCAGAGGTCTTGTGGAGTCCATGCTTCAACAGGCCAAAGCTGTTTGGTGGCACAAGACAGAGCCGACATAATATTAGGCAGGGCATGTTGATTTAATATTGTGGCTATATATATTTTTTTTTTTTGCAAGTAGATTTTAGGTAAATAGATTAAAAAATACTTGGTGAACTAGCTATGGACAAATAGGTATTTGTGTTAATTAAAACCATTTATTAATAAACAGTAATTAATAATTAATAACTATAATTAATAAACTGTTTAATATGACATCACCATGACAACCGTTAACCTGCCCCAGATTAGGTTTCATCAGAAGTTTTGAGAACATTATTTTGTTTAAAAAAAACATTTCAACATAATTTGACCTGTTTTAATAAAGGGTTTACAATTTATTATTATTATTATTATTATTATTATTATTATTATGGAATTGAGCATAACTCAGTGAGACAGTGGATCTGCTGCTTTTTCCTCCACACTGCGACTCCAACGTAATTTATTTATAGAAAGATGAGAGAAAAAGCTGATCAAAGATCGTCACTCGTCCTTTGATGCCTCACATCTCATTTCTTCAGAGGAAATCCTGCATACTTGGTTCCTTTCGGTTCCGGAGCATGTGAAGGTCAGCAGTGTTAGTGAGAAAGGAAAAAGAAAAAAATATATAAATCAGCATATTGATATGAGAGCAAAGTGAATTAAATGTCCAGTCAGAGAGCAGCAGAGATGAGCTTCACACCACTAATGTGTGGTGATGTGAAATTATTGGAAGGTCCGTTAATTAAAGATGACTTAATGACATACATAGAACTATGCTATCATGCATTGTATAATCATGCCCCCCCTCCCCCCCTCCTGCCACAAATAGCACACACCAATAGAGCAGACAAGGCAGCATTGAAGTGATGTATAATGTATGTGTGTGTGTGTGTGTGTGTGTGTGTGTGTGTGTGTGTGTGTGTGTGTGTGTGTGTAAAAGAGAGAGAAAGAGAGAGAGAGAGAGAGAGAGAGAGAGAGAGAGAAATAGTGTGAAAAAATGTGAAAGAGTATGAAAGCCATGAAAGTGAGAGAAACTAACAGGCAGAGTGAGAGAAACAGAAAGAGAGAGAGAGAGAGAGACAGGAAGTGTGATTTAGAGAGATGTAGTAAAGGAGAAGAGAAGCCACAGCTTTATTAGGAACTGTTGCAGATTGATTTCATGTCTTGGTTCTGACCTGATCAATGGTGTGTGTGTGTGTGTGTGTGTGTAATGAACATTTTGTTCCTCAGTTCTATCCACATTTGATGAAGATCCCAGAGACAATTACACCACCCCACAGTTCATTACACATACACCACATATATATACAGTATATGTATATAGACTTTGAAATATAAAGCAATAAATAAATAAATAAATACTTAAAGGGATCAATTTATGTATGTTTGCCATTACACTATATTGATTGACTGTGTTTAAACCCCCCCCCCCCCCCCGACCCTCTGAGATAAAGAACTTCTGTCATCATAAACTTGAACACTTTTATAAAAAAAAAAAAAAAAAACTGTTTAAAAAAGCCCATTAAATGCTGTGCTAAACTGAGTGCCACATTAAGCGGAGTGTTGTAAAGGCATGACCAAAGTTCCAGTACTTTAAGTACACACTCAGTGAATTTCTCCCTAATGTGTGAACAGTGCATAAGTGCAGTGTATTTAGGCCTGTAGTGTATAGTGTGGGGTGTACAGTGTATACGGTGTTGTGTAACAGAAAACTGTATGTAGCATGCAGTGCTGAGAAGTGTATAGAGAAGACTCTGGTGTAAAATATGTGGATTATAAAATGTGGTGTACAGTGTGTAGGGTGTGTCTAAAGTGTATAAATCATGTGTGTGCTACAGTATGAAGTGTGATCTAGAGTGCAGTGCTTGGTGTGTAGTGTGGTGTAATGAGAGCAGTGTTTGTTTTGTAGTCTGGGGTTTAATGTATATAACATGTAGTTTATAATATATAGAATGTGGTGTTTAAGGTATAACATGGCGGATTGATGTACTGTATAACATGGGTTTTAGTGTATAGTATACAATGTGTTGTGTAGAGTGTGGTGTGTATCATATAAGAAGCAACGTGTGGTACAGTATGTATTGTGTCATGTGTGGTGTATAGACTGTAAAGTGTATTGCAGAGAATGTCGAGTGCAGCCTGTGCTGTGTAGTGTGTAGAGTTTAGGGTATGGTGTGTAGTGTATAGCATGTAGTGCTGACAATTTTTCTCTTCATTAATGTTTAAAATGAGTTAAAAAGTGTGTACTTGAGTGTGTACTACACAACCAAGTGTGTAAATAACCAACACAACTATCACTATTAAGTACGGGTTTAAAAGTTAAGAGTGCATAGTGAATGAATCTAATGAATTTGGAATTCAGCCCTATTTTTAAAGCAAGTTTTTAGTATTTATCAAGTAACTTTTAAAAGTAAAAAAGTAAAAAAAAAAAAAATGTACGTAAAAATACTTCCTATATTATTAACTAACAAAGATGGAACGCTATCCTGTGTTTAAAATTGCCAGCCCCCAATATTAGGTCATACACGTCACATAGTTGAGATTAATGATGTGTGTGAGCTAACCTTTTCATGGCTGCATGTGATTGGCTGGCGCACTTTTAATTATGTCATCTTGGTATTCCTCTATGGAACATTCAACAGCAGAGGAAAAACAGCCATGTCAGTCTTCTTTTTGGCTGGAATGGATTCTGCAGTGACTGAAAAGAGCAAATGAAAGAAAGAAAATGGCTGCATTCCACAAACACTCCCTCTTACTCCCCCTTGAGTAAGTCCCCTCGGTTTCTCTTTTCAGATTGATCTACTAATTTATGAGATTTAGTTTGTAAGAAAGATATTACTTTAAGTGATTTTTACATAGTGTTTTTTTTACATTATTATTATTATTATTATTATTATTATTATTATTAATCCTTGTAATTTTCTGATGCACTGTGATTGCATAATATCATAATAATAATAAAGACATTTTACTGTAAAGGAGGTGTAAATCACAGATGAGAGGCAATAAATGTAACAAGGTCACATGATCTGATGGAGCTGTTGGGCAATGATGTTTAATTGGGTCATATCATGACCACAACCAGGACAGACATGACAGTTTTATTTTTTCATTAATTGTGAGAAAATGCTTTCATGGCACATCTTTCATACTACTTCTCTTTATATTATGTGCATTTGTTGCTAATCACCTGTAAAGTGCAAAGTGCAAACATCTTACAACTCTTTTGCAATTATTAATACATAACTATATATACTACAAACAAAACTTTATATACAGTACTTTACACTCTACACATTATACATAATACTCTTCACACCACACAATATACACTACCGTACATTCAACACATGGTACTACTGATTAGTACATGCTCTAGATGGAAACCTAAACTAGAGGTTGTCCCAAGAATAGAACATTTTCAGAAATTGAGATGAAGTACCTGAACCCCTGAATAAGATTTTTAAAAATTATAACTTAAAAGGAAAAATGAATTCATTGTCATCGGTGACTAATTTGGCCTTAATACTGATTTATATAATCAGATTTCTAAAATTCTTGATGAATAAAAACTTAGATTTTTTGAGTGACTTCAGTAATGTTTAAAATGAGTTATGGTGTGTCAGGAGGCATTCTATTACCCTGTTTATATGTGTTTCAGCTTCCAGACCTGGCAGGGGTTTGAGTAAAAATTAAATAATAGCTAGCGGATGGAGTGTGTGTGCGTGTGTGTGTGTGTGTGTGTGTGTGTGTGTGTGTTTCCTGTCTCAGACACTGATAATAAAACCTGTGATGCAGAAAAGGTGTGTTGTAGGGCTCATTCCTGCACTCTGGTCTTTTTATTTATTTATTTTTTTTTTTTTTATGAGCAGGTCTGGACATTTAACCTTGCTGTAATGCACACTACTTAGCAGTAATTCATTCCCATTGGGACCACTGGTATAAAAATGGCCTTAAAATATTTAATATATGGTTTAGTATTTAAAATAGAACCAAATATGATGAAAACAGAGCCTACTTTTCTTAGCCACACTGGATCATTTTTAAATGTTTATGTAGGATTTAAGGATTTTTCTGTCATGAATGAATAAATATATGAATGATTAAAAAAATGGTGCTTTGTAATAATAATAATAATAATAATAATAATAATAATAATAATAATATCAGTGCACACTCAGTAAAATGTAAAACAGGTCGTTTTGAGCTGAAGTGGTCTGTCTGATGTTAAAAGTAAATTATGGGATGTAAGTAGACATTATATGGCCCCATTCAAAAATGTTGCACTAAACCCTCATGAACTGAGTAGGGAACTGTGTGTGTGTGTGTGTGTGTGTGTGTGTGTGTGTGTGTGTGTGTGTGTGTGTTCTCTCTCAAGCAGTGATAATAAAAGTCGGTGATGGAGAAAGGCCGTGTGTTCGAGCTCATTCCTCCGCTTCTCAGGTTTTATGGGGAGGTCTGGAAGTTTAAGACACACTGGCTAAGGAGGAAAAGAGGCAAATTGAGAGAGAGGGTCAGGAAACAAGTCTGTTTTTTGTCCTCTGGCTAAAATAATGTGGGAGTAAAACTTTCATGGTGCAAAAGCAGATGTACAGGGTAACGGTGATAGTGTTATTTAAAAAAAAAAAAAAGGCTTAGTTGATAAAGGGTGTCGATCTAATGTTTGTACTCCAATACAACCAGGCAGCTATTGGTTGTTCAATTTAAAAGAGCTTACTGCAAACTCTGCTCTGTGAAAAAAAATTGGAAATGAAACTATAGCATTTTCAAACAACAGAAATTACGAGCCATATTTAAGGTCATGATTGTTGTACATGCAAAGGTATTGTATCTCCAAGCATGGAGCAGTTGAGCAAGCATGCAATAAAACATTTACTTTGTACTACTACTACTACTAATAATAATAATAATAATAAATACAATAATAATAGTGGTAGTAGCATTTTACTCTTTTCATAAGACTTTCATAGAGTATTGAACTGTATATGGAAAAATGACACTCTATGGAAAAGTTGAGAACGTTAAACCATATGGTAAGTAAGTTAAAGGAAAATTAATTGAAAAAACTATTGAAATTGAACAAAGAGAAACTGCATATTATTATTATTATTATTATTATTATTATTATTTTATTATTATTAATATATAAACAAGCTATAATAGACAGCAAGTTAAAACACAATAAGAGTTGCACACTGTATGTTATTATGTAGGCAGAAAAGCAACATGGTAAATGTGGTTGGCTTCAGTTGTATTTTAAATTTGGTAAAGATATGCAGTGACAGTGACCCTAAAAGCTAGTATCCGCTACTGAGGGGAGCTAAGTGGGAAGGAGAAAGTGAGCATCTAAAGATCTGATGGTAAGAGCTGGTGAGAAAGGAAGAAGAAAGTTAGCTAAGTGGAGACAGTTTACGTGCCAATCAGTATTTATATAAACTTGTGTATGTTATCATCAGCATAACAGTAAAACTGCAAACCGTGTAATCTGATTATTTTTCCTGAGAAAAGAATGTACACTGATCAGCCATAACAATAACACCACATAATCATTAAAACATTAACACTGATTATCAATTATATATTTTTAAACAAGATCATAGGCACCCAAGGCTCACTGGTGTCTGAGGACCAAAAGGATTGTCTGTCTGGTCTGATCCCATAGAAAAGGCAATGCAGCACAAGTCGCTGATAAAAGTCAATTCTGGTAACGATAAAAAGGCCCCAGAACCCCAAGTGCACCACAGACCACCATGCAAAGGGGACAGCAGGCAACGGCAGCAGACCTGTTCTCCAAACTCCTCACATCCCAATCCGATTAATATCCCATAGGATGTGCTGGACAAGCCATGTCCAATCCGTGTCCAGCATACGCCCTGAGGTCTGGGGAGTTATACCATGATGGGCAAGAGCAACAGAGCTGGAACAAGGGGAACCTGTACAATACTGGGAATAATAGTTTGCATTGTGATGTTATGGCTGATCGTTATATAATAACAATCCTAGAACAGAGTGACCCAAGAATGATGTGATCCAAGAACAGAGCCTTGGGGAACACCATGAACGATGTACATCAGACATAAATTTATCAACGTAAAGAAATTGCTGTCAGTCAGAGAGATAAGATAATGACTATAAGAGTTTTTTTCTTTTCGAAAGAAAAAAAGAAAGAAAGAGAAAGATGGTGGGAGCTTTAGATCTGCAATCATTGACTCTCCTACTCCCTCTCTCTCTCTCTCTTGCTCACTCTCTCTCTCACACACACACACAAACACACATGTGCTACTCTCTCTCTCTCTCTCTCTCTCTCTCTCTCTCTCTCTCGCCATTCTCTCCACCCATTGCATTTTGCTCACTTGTTTCCCACAGTCTAAGCAAAAGAACATTATGCATTATTCTGTGCCAATATTTTTATGCTAGCTTCAGTTAGGCCTATAATGTACATCTCTTGAAAAGTAGTTTGGCTGAATGGACTGAATTTTGCTCAACTCTGGTTAACTACAGATATTAGCACTATCATAGCAGATGTACTTCTAAAATGACTAAACCAGTCTGTGAAATTTAAAACACTCTATTTGCTCACTGATATTGCAGAGCACATCAGCCATCCTCACTCTCTGTAATAAACACAATACACAAAACAAAATGTATTCGTGATTATAAAGCACAAGAAGTTTATTGCTAGTAGAACACGACAGCAGCGAGGATAAAATCTTTTGTGATGTCCCTGATTGATTAATACTATAGAAAATAGGTAACTTCTTCTGTATCTCCATTACTGAGTGATCCCAAAACCTGTGAAACTCGGCCATGAGTTCACTTCTTAGCTGTAGATTAAGATTTTAACATGACAAATTCAAACATGCTTTTAAAACTAAATAGAATCATCAGTAGGCCAACATCAGTGAACAGTTGGCAACTTCACCAAAATAGAATTTGTGTTAACCTCTTCACATTTCCTGTTGCAGTTTTGACCTTAAAGAACAAGTTACAGAAGGGATTTATTTATGGTTGTGCTATCCTAGTGTCATCAAACTAATAATATGGTTCCCTTTGTCAATCTCTTTCTTTTCAAGGTTTCTTCCTCATTTTCATGTCAGTGTTTTTCCTTGCCACTGTCACCTCTGGCTTGCCCATAAGGAACACACTGATAGAGCAACAAATTTATAATCCACAATTTTTATTTCTGCGAGGCTGATTTGTGACAATGTCCATTGTTAAAAGTGCTATACAAATAAAATTGAATTAAATTAAATTAAGAAAAGACTAAAGGAACATAAATCCAATTTCTTCCATGCACTCAAATTTAAGAATATAAAGAAGATTAAAAACTGTGGATGGAGGAGTGGAAGAAGATCCTCAATAGCAGCTGTCTTCAACCTTTTCAAGCATAAAATTGGAACAATGTTTTATCCACATTATACTGTATGTTGGCAAAAGAAACAGAAATCTCAACAAAAGTCTACAGAATGCCACTGACAGTAATGCAATTCATCTACCAGTACAGTGACACAGTAATGCAAGAACAGGTACATGTTGATACAAATTCAGATAAATACAACATGCACAATAGTAGAGTTCATATTAAACAGGCTACAGTGTTAATCTGTTCATGCCCCTCAACTTAGCTAGTGCTTTGTAATTTGGAGGATAGGGTCAGACTGTCAGTCTATTGCAGTCGTTCAGGAATCAGACATGTGCACTACTTAGATTTGGTGGTTTTAAATCCTTGAGAATCTGACCAGAAATGTCCTTAGATAACTTTACTCTTCTCATTAACATTGCTAGACCAAGCAGTACTCTGTTAATTGTAATTTTTTTTTTTTTACGTCTTTTTTGTTTTTACAATATGTAGACAGTCATTGCTTCTGTTAAACCTAAACTTAACTCACCATGAAATCACCATCAGTGAAGTCTTCTTAACAACTTAAAGGGTATTGTGTAAAATTATTCATGGGAGTCACAACTTTTATTATTATTATTATTATTATTATTATGTTATTTCTTTGGCAGTATATAGATTGTTTTAAGCTACTTAAAATGTCTGAACTATCAACAAATAGTTGAACTGTGACCAACACTTTGACGATTACTGATTTAAACCTTCTTCAGCATTGTTTAGATATTAAAGCTATAGGATTTAGATATTACAAGAACAGGCCTAGTGCTGTTATTTAAATAATTATTTGGTAAATGTCTCGCATACACTAGTAAAATATGGGGTGGTAAACAACTGTACAGTGTTTAGGCATGTTTTAGAATTATTAGGTCAATTTCAAGAAGGGTGTCAAAACTTTCATCATTGTCTACTTGGTAAATATGATGTATCTACTTGTCTTTTTACAGTGCTTTGTAGATAAAATATATACTGTACACTTAGACATTTTTTTTTAGTAAAATGTAAAAAACTGTTTTTTTTCCCCTAATACTACTGCACTCCGCCTCCCTCTCTCACATCCCTCATCTTCCTCTCCACCACTCTTTTATTTCTGTTGATGATGTGTAGCGAAACTCAATCATACACAGATTAGTTTTAAAGAAACGATCCAGCCGTACTGTTTTAGGCTGAGAGTTTCAAATAACGCCGTGGCCACATGTGAATTCATCTTTAATGGAAATGAAAATAAAAAAGCTGTGAAGCGGATAATTGGCTGGAATTTTTTAGGGCTCTTCACGATAATGATAATGGAAAAAAGGGAAAAGTGGGTCTTAAACACCTCGGCTGCATGGATGCACTGCTAACACGAAGGCAAGGCATGCTGGGATTTGGCCTTTCACTGATTATTATTAATATTAATAACAAGCAAGGACACGCACAGGCTGAATGGAGCTTACATTTTACTTTAAGAGGCACATCTCTGTCTAAAGGGCCAGATGAAGGATTTAAGGTTCACCTGAACATGAGGAACATGAAAGCATGCATGTATCGACATAAGCACACACACACACACACACACACACACACACACACACACACACACACACACACACACACACACACACAATCACATGTTTTCCATTAAAGCACTTAAAGCACTGATAAAACATGTGCTATAAGCAGCCATATATGCACACATCATCAGGACATAAAACATGAAAGAGTCGATCTGAAGTCTGGTCAGCGTCGCTAGTCTGAGCCTCGAAAAGCCATTTATGGAGAAATGCAGGGGGAAAAAAATCAAGCACTTCACTTTAAACACTTCTTTTTTATTTAGCTGGAGTGGTTTCAGAATTTTACAGTTTCATTCTATCTCTTAATCTGTCTCTCCTCATGGAGGTCAGATAGAGCATAATTCTGATGACTGTCTTTTCCCACGTTATGATTCCTTTACTTATTTGGTCATTGTTTCCTCCTCTTATCATTTCCTTTTCTGTTCTCATTAGGAAACTTAAAGCTCACTAAATTACTTGTACAATACAGTACATCATTACATACTGTTCCATATAAAAGAATGCAAGTAAGAAATAAACCATTGTACGTGCCTCTGTTGTACATTGCCAATTAAGGAGATTTTTTAAATTATTGGAACTGGGTTAGAACTGTCCAATGTATTATTAAACCTTGGAAGGATAATGCCGAGCTGTCAACTTCACTAAAGATATGGGTAGAGAAAAAAAACATGACTGTCATCAGAGATGACTGTCATCAGAGATGACTTAAACAAAAAATTGACAGTTATTTTTAACATTCATTGGAATTGGAATCCGCTTATTAGTGAGGATAATTAGAAAAGGCTTTAATTTGTTAGGAAGCATGAATATTGGACTTTGGAACAGTAAGTCAATGTGGTCTGTTGAGTTCTGTTTGATCCTAGTCCAGGTCAATGGGTGCTTTTACTCACTCCCTACCTGCAACAGTGAGCCTTGGCTTCATGTTCATGTAGCCGGTTCACAGGTATTTCGTGGTACTTTTGGTAGTTCCTGACCATTGCAGACAAAGAACATCCCATAAAAGCTGCAGTTTTTGAACTTGTTCCATTATATCACCAAACTCACCAATCATTTGTCCCTTGTCACAGAAGCTAGAGGTACAATATCTTAATAATGGCACCTGGAAATAGGTGAGTTTAAGCCAGCAAACGAACATTTGTTCTCTAAAGTTAATGTTAGGGAAGCAGAAAAATGGGCAAATGTATTTCAGTGACTTTGACAGGGGCGAAATTGTGATGCATAGATGGCTGAATCAGAGCAACTCAAAAAATGCAGTAAATATCAAATCAGTACTGACTTGTTACAAAACTTAATAAGTAGGGAAGAATGATACATCTTATAATGACAAGCCTTTACAAAAAAAAAAAAAAACATTTAGATAAAAGAGAGAAAAAAATATTACAATGAAAAAGCGAAACATCCTAAATGTGGATTCAATTTTCTGAGTGTTTGTTTAGCAAATATTATTTTCATAGACTTCTTGCAGAAAAAAAATGATGATTTTGTTGTCGTTATCAGTTTTGTTGCTGTCATATTGTTTGCACTTTTCACAGTACTGAAACATGCTCAGCTTCCAGAAACTTCCCTGTCATGCCTCATGTTCTGTTCCACATAAACCTGCTGCTCGGCTTTTCATGTGAAGCTCTGTTTATTTATCTCTAAAGAATATCTGAGCTGGACACACACACACACACACACACACACACACACTTCAGTAAGAGGACTGAAGGACGACTGACTTATCTCCGGCTCTGCTTCAATTCTCAGAAGCTACGACATTTACAAAGGTCTTGAAGCATGAAGGATCCAAGCTGCTCTTGATTTAATGCCTGAAACACCCCCCACACCCTTTTACACACACTTTAACACACATTTTTACACACACCTTGGGCATTATTGCTACTTACACTGTCATGAATTCGTGTGTGCTAAAGTCATAATCATACCTAATAAGATTACATGATTAAACATGCTTTATGATGATCATTTAAACGTAACATTATTATATGTGAAATGGATTGCGTTCTAAACTAACTACTGTAGGTTAGTCCTGAGTTATGTTTAGTCTAAAGTAAGCAAACATTAATGCTAGTATGTAATTTGTAACCTTTAATGCCCACAATGCTAGTTCTACTTTTATTTACCTAGATAATTGCATCGATGGTTACTAATAAATATACAATCTACTGTACAGGGGCAGTGGTGGCTCAGAGGGTTAAGGCACCGAGTTATCAACCGGAAGATCGGCAGTTCAATCCCCAGCTCCACCAGGTTGCCACTGTTGGGCCCTTGAGCAAGGCCCTTAACCCCATCTGCTCCAGGGGCGCTGTATCATGGCTGACCCTGCGCTCTGACCCCAGTTACGCTGGGATATGCGAGGAAGGAATTTCACTGTGCTGTAATGTACATGTGACAAATAAAGGCTTAACTTAACTTAATATTATTACATTTTAATAATAAAGATGTTTTTTTGCTTGAGGGTGCATTCGGTGACTTCTGAGGTTTGTGTACATACAGGGGCAGTAATGTAGGCAGCATTAGCAAGGGACGTGATTGAGTCGTGTCTGACTCTGTGTAATTCTTATTTTCTCTCTCTCTTTTTCTCTCTCTCTTACACACACACACACACACACACACACACACATATAGCCATAAGATAGATGAGTCACCCACAGTTGGATAAAAGGTCAGCTCCATCTTCACAGTCGCCTCTGCTTGTCTGGGGTTGATAGACGGACTTCCATTTCTCTTTTGTGTGGAAAAAGTATATAAAATAAATAACAGGCATCATGAAGTGAAAAGCTTTAGGCTGTGCAGCTTGTTGGCAAAGAATATAGGACTATCTCTCTCTTTCTCTTTCTGTGTGTGTGTGTGTGTGTGTGTGTGAGAGAGAGAGAGAGTGGGAGAGAGTGTGTGTGAGAGAGAGGGGGAGAAGGGATAAACATGAGTTTTCTCCCACTTACCTTGCTAATGCTAAAGTTACCTACGAAACTACCTCTGTGTGTAGATTAAACTCAGAAATCATTGAATGCACTTTCTAACGGGGAAAAGGATACTAATAGGCATTCACAATGGACTACTATCCACCTAGATAAAGGTAGAATTGGCATTATGAGTAAACGTTGATTAATATATGTACAGTATATTGCTAGCTCTGTTCACAAAGCAACAGAAATCACCTCAGGTAAGCTACTGTAGCCACCTGCATCCATGTGTACTTATCCCAAATAACTTTATCTCTCCAGTTCTTTTACCAGCTACATGATAAAAACAAGGTGGCATGTAAACCTGTAGCTTAGTTCACTAGCTATCATATTGTTTATGGTATTTCTGCTGTTATTTTGTGAATTGATTCTGAGCTTTGGCAATACAAATGTACATATTTGTCTACCAATAAAGCACCCTTTGAATCTTTGATTCTCTCTCTCTGTCATCTAGACATGATCCAGGAAAAGGTTCACTTAGCATAAACAGAGACGAATGAGTATTACAGTATGTGTGCTCTGTCTCCCTCTCCCTCTCTCCATGTCTTTCTCTCTTATCCATACATGATCCAGGGGAATTTACCCACAGGATCAGTCGCTGATCCACTTGGGTGGACTCATATCCTACAATTTACAATATCTTGATTTTCCTCTTTTTCATCTGTTCAGGAATAGCCTAAGTTTCCTCGCTGCCCTCATATGTTGTTTTTGTTCTGTACTGTAGCTCCTGCATGACTGACGGGTGAATATTTTAAATATACGTTGTACCAACTGGAAGAAATACAGTCACATGCATCTGTTGTTTCACTTTAACACTGCAAAACGAAAATATGCAGAACGTACAAAATGGCTGGTCAATGACCTTATTTTCAGAATCTCACTCAAACTTTTCTGAAAAATCTCTGCTCATTACAGACATCCCACCTCTTCCAGAAGTTTTTGAAGCCTACGACATATGGCCAACAGCTTCCTGATGCCTGCAAATTACAAAGAACATCCCAGAAATAAAACCTTTGAAAGCAAGATACAGTAGAGCGAGTGAGAGAGAGAGATTGTGGGAAAGGGGGAGGGAGGGGTGGGCACACACACTACTGATTTCTCTCTGTTTATGTTAAGTGAACCTACTGTATCACCTTTCTTAGCGGTTGGGGCTTTACATTTAAATAACTCATTCTCTCATCAGTTCAATCTACAGCGCCATGGCTGATTTGTCAATTATACAAAAATACAAACACACATCACCCCAAAGTAAAGTGTACTCTTGCCTATAAAAGCAGTAAAAATAATAGCAGTTTTGCTCGCTGCACTGTTTGCAACAACAATATTTTTATTCCCCATAGTGGACTTAACAGTTGTAAGAGACATGTTAGAATGAGTTTAGCAGCCTCATTTCTTCATTTGCATTTGGTAGCTATCATTGTTTGAACTAGCTGGCTATCAATTACTCTGTTTTGAGGCCCTACAGTATATGATGAGGTTAAACATCATGTATATTTAGTTAAAGCTGTAATATAATACAAAAACAACCCAATGAGTTGAATAATGCTAATCTATATAAATAAAAGAAAGAACTCACTCTTTCAATGAAATCTTTATGTTTTATATGGGAGGACCTAAAACCAGTTTCAAAAGAAATCCAGTATGTATGTCTGTCTGTATGTCTGTCCAGCCAGATTTTTCTCACACCATCACACAAAACTACCTGGACAGAATGTAATGAAACTTAGCCAAACCTTAGGTATTTTCTTGAAGTTTAACCTGTTTCAAAAATGTAATCAAAATGATTCAGTAAAACTGAAGTTATGAGCAGTTTTGTGCCAGATTATAAACTGCACATTTTGACAGGGTACTGTGCATGTGTCAAACTGTGGGTGCATCTTAAATTGACCGCTGGACAGAATTTAATGAAACTTTTGAGGAACTTGGAAATCTGCCTGCTACTGTATAAATGTGTGCTATAAATGAAATCTAAATCATGAGTAAAGTGATGTTATGAACAGTTTGTTATGAACATGTGCAGGATTTATTAATCTACTAATAAGCTACTTGCTAATTAGTTCATGTCTTCACCACTAAAATAACAGCACTAAAGTGGCATAAGTGAATTTTAATGACTGGAGTCATTTTAAAACAAAACTTAACCCAATCTACTTTTTGATTCCTCATCTGTGTTTCACTTTTTGATTACAAAACAGGAAGTGTGTTTTGCAGATGATGAAAGAAGTATAACGTATTGCATACGAGGCGTGGGATACTGAAAATTGTAATTCTTTGTAATAATCAGTTAGGCAGAGAGTTCTGCTGTACAGAAAGACAGGCAGACATGTAAGTTGGCTTCATAATATTATAATAGTTTTGAAATATTATAATAAAAATTAAATATTATAATAATTTTAATATTGTTATAATACAAGTTTATTTTAACTCTGACAACACATATCCTTCCGCTACTGAAGGAACTAACTAAGCACGACTGGTGTAGCTGGTGACCAGTTAGCGACTGGCGGTTGGGGTAATTAACAGGGGAGGAAGTAGTTTTACATGCTTATTGGTACTAGGTAAAGAGAATAAAATATAGAGATGGTGGACAGTCTTTTAAATCTTGTAAGTATTTTCACTCATTCCACTTTAGAATGAAAATAAAGAAATAAAGTTAAATGGAAACCTAGGCAATCTCTTATCACACCAAGTATTATGTTGATCAAGGTTGGAAAGCAATGTTGAATTCAGCCTTCTGTTTGAAGCTAGTTAGCTTTGTATCCATATATAAAAGAACACTGAGAGTTCAGCTGTGATTTGGAATGACTTAGAAGCAATTATTAGGGACACAAAGGGTTATTTAAGATGATATAACATTAGGTTGTTTCTTGCTGAAAGTGCTTCCGTAAATGGTTTTGATTGTGTTTTTTCAGCAGGCAATTGCTCTCTCTTCAGTATTGAGGGCTATACAGACCTACTGCAGCCCACAGTTTGCATGTCCCAGTTAAATGACCCAGTGGTGTTACCGTCCGTTATCGCCTCTTGTGGAATGACCCTCAACCAATCAAACTAGTCGGAACTAAGGGTTGTATATAATATAATATGATATAAAATATAGGCATTTTTCATGTTACAATATTTGCATATACCCAAAGTATTTTGTAAATTGAAATCACCAGACAAAGTATTATACAATAAATTATAATAAGGTTAACATACTGTAATGATGCACCCTATGCTTTTTTTCCTTTTAAAATTAATTCCTTTCATAAAATTTTTGGGAAGGCCTGCTCAGGTATTTCACAGTTCCCTTTACCAGAAAACAGATTCACCTATTTTTAGCCTAAAACAGCAAAGTTTGATTGCAACAAAAAAAATGAACTGTTGGTGCATAACTTACTGACTCATACAGCAAAATGTATCATTTGCAAACACAACATAATTAACTTTAAAATACTATCTTCGATTGTGAAGATAGTAACCAAACTCATATACATGTTAACTAACATGAAGTCATCTGCTGTGGTGAGAGCAGCAAGTTCTACCTTAACCCAAGGGCACAGATCATTCTCTATTTGTATCTGTGTTCAAGTGTGGAAATACAAGTTCAACACATCAGGCTAACAGACAGGATGATATTGATGCTGCTCTGTGGAGATCAGAAGTAATCACTCCTCTTTTATTCTGAGCATTTGACAAACACAAAGCTGAAAAAACTGAAGCAATTGTGCTGCCTGCTGTTCTCTGGCATGTTAGCAAAGAAAATATTGATTAGCCAGACAGACAAAAAAACAGCTACTCAACATCAATAACCAAAGAAAACCACGATCAAGCTCTGTGACAAAGATTTTTTTTAAAAGTTGTCCTTATAGTGTTAGGAATGTTTAGTGTCTACTTATCACTCTCCGAAGTCCCTAGTCATTTCATTTACAAAGTTTGTCTTATTGGCTTTGTTGTATTGATTTTTTTTTTCTTAAGAAATTATGTTTTTGTGAAATATATAATCAACCCCACCCCCATAACACACACTCTCTCACATACACACATACCCACACACATGCAAACAACTGCGCACATCACAAAACACACAAATGCAAAACATACGATAATGTAAAGAATAAGCATGTCCTAATTTAAAAATTATACCAAATTATTTTATTAGAAAAAAAAATCACTAGCAATTATTCAAATAAAACATACAGTATTTTAAAAGCTTTTTGAACTTTTTTTTCTGTCTTGTGATGATTGACTCCATCCATAATCAACTGCTTATAATAATAATAATAGTAATAATAATAATAATAATAATTATAATTATTATTATTATTATTATTATTATTATTTAACTTTTCATATTTTTTATATAAAAAAGATGCAATACCAAACCAAAGTACTACAAATAATAATAATAATAATAATAATAATTATTATTATTATTATTATTATTATTATTATTATTATTATTATTATTGTTATTATGTCTTTTCAAATACATTTTTAAAGAGTGTACTGAGCTTGGTAGTAGTATTAAGTTAATTGTTGCACAATGTGGTGTTTTGCTGAATAGTTCTGTTTTTATTCTGAATTTTTTCTCTCTAATTCAGCTTTTTTCCCCTGCTCTTGGGTTGTGGATTTTGCATGGACCCATTTGCGTGCGTTATTTATCGCTGTGTTTTTACCCTTTGCCTGTTTTTCAGATTTGGGACTGGCACTGTTGCTCTGTTTAATAAACTTTCTTTCTACACTTCTACGCTCCAAGTCACGACGTTACTGTAGATATAAATAATCCTTAATTAAAACCGTCATTCTAAAGTTTTAAACTCATAGTTACAGCTTCATTCCATTTCAGATCCAATGTGCTAGCGCCAAAACTGCGTCTCGGTTCTAGCTCCTGTTTACATGATTTTCTGAGGAAATTATAACCACAGCTGTATTTACAAGACAAATAAATTCATACATAATGAGCACATTAGACACGACAGAATTATTCGCATAATCCGCTGGAGTTTGGCCTCTCACATGAAGAAAAGTATAATGAGTCCACTTTGTGTAAAAATGTTATGAGGTTTTTATTATTCTAGGGAGAAAGAAAAGGAGAGAGTATCAGAAAAGCCATGTACAGTCAGGCATGGACTGTTTTTCGACGTGTTTATGGAATCCATGTACGCTAATCTACAAGAATTTTGAAATAAACCAGGATAAAAGCATTTTACCATTTAACGTATTTCATGAATAAAACATTTTATATGTACATAAAAATCAGTTCAAAACCCTTTATTAGCTTTATACAGTACACTGAAATGTAGGAATTAACCTTAAAGGTTAATAAATGCTCAGGCGAATTAATTACAAACACATTTATTTTCATTAAATGACTTTACACTCACTCTTCACTTAAATCCCTTTTTGAATATAGGTCAAACAATAGTTAAGCTACTACTATCTCTTTTACTTTTATCACACAGCATTAGTGAATAATAGATTGTGATTGGTCAGAAGGTTTTGATTAATTCTTCTGTAGAAACAGTAGAGAGAGTAGAACAGGTCGAACGCACAGCTTTATATTAAGCGGTTAATTTTAATACATTATTGTTTCTGTAGTAACAGATTATTCAGAGACTTGTACAGTTAATGTTTCACATAAGAAAAATAAAAAATACAAATATTTTCTGTAAGGAAACATTATAGACATGATTATATGTTAATTTAAGATT
The DNA here is from genome assembly GCF_024256425.1 of Clarias gariepinus. NCBI lineage: Eukaryota > Metazoa > Chordata > Actinopteri > Siluriformes > Clariidae > Clarias > Clarias gariepinus. Next base: position 19,599,315 of record NC_071114.1, on the reverse strand, counting down.
CTATTTCCAAATCATACAGTCTACAAATATTTCATCTGACCAAAAAGATTGTATACTGTAGCAACAAAAACAGGATATTTTCCTTTTAAGGATTTAGTGCTATACTAATAAGAAAATAAGCACCTTTACTGATAAATAAAGAGAAAGCAATGTACTGAAACAGATACTTTCTTTAACCTGTAACATTATAGAAGGAGTCTATACTGTAGTGTCCATCCAAGGTATAGCTGAACTATGAAATTTTTTCCATCTTAAGGACAGAGGTGTTTATACATTGTGGTTTCATTGTGGTTCTTGTCTGAGAGAGAGAGAGAGAGAGAGAGAGAGAGAGAGAGAGAGGGTAAGGTAAGGACTGTTTATAGGTTCTGTTCTGTATAAAGAACAGGAACTAACTAAACATTTTAAAGTAATGACGGCTGTAATAAAAATAAAACATTTAATTCTCATTATGGTCTCTGCAGATAGAGACACAGCAGAAGTTGATGTTTATTTAAGATTCTATTTCCAAATTATACAGTCTACAGATATTTCATCTGACCAGGAAGATTGTATAGCAACGAAAACAGGATTATTTTTCTTTTTCTTTTAAGGATTTAGTGCTGTACTAAGAAGAAGATAAGCACCTTTACTGATAAATGGAGAGAAAGCAATGTACTGAATCAGATCCTTTTTCTGACTTGTTTGACATTTGGAACACAAAAGAAACCTCAGCGGAGGTCATTTAACACCACCAGTACAGAACCACCGGAATAATGAATATATAAATATAGTATATAAATAACTCTTGTGTTCTCTGTGAGGAGAAGTCTAAGAAAGCTGATAGCTCCTGTGAATCTTGACAGATTGACAATTGTCTACCCACACACACACACACACACACACACATGTCTGTTTTTCTTAAATCCAGGGTTTAACTTACTTAAAGACTTTCATCCAAATGAATACAAATATAGAGTTTATCTACTGTAGATAAGTACACAAAGTTAAAGAGTAGACAATTTGTACCCTAATTTCTGTTAGCTAAACAGATATATGTGATGAGAAAGCTCAGCACACTAGCCCTTAGCTCAGTGGTTCTCAAAGTGTGGGGTGCGCCCCACTAGTGGGGAATACAGACATGACAGGTGGGGCGCAATGAACGGGAGGGAATTAGTGGAAAATAATAGGAAAGTACCTATTCTAATTCATGCTTTTCTTTATTGACAATAAAGATCAGACACTCGAAACTAAACAATCACACGCAAAGAAATGGATCATTAATACAAGTAAATTAAAATAACATCAGAGAAAAAGTGGAACCATAGTGCAACAATAACGATTTAACGTCAGCATGTTAATTGCAGAGGAACAATATATAAGGAAACATTCGGTATTATATATGTAATTTCATTTATTCCAATGTGTATGTTGATGTTTCTGTATTTTTGTTAAACATTAATATTTTATCAGGCAGTACTAGTCTGGCATTTATATTTTCCAGTGTGGTAACAAAGTTGCTTTTTGATCCTTCAGGCGCTGAACAGAAGGGAGATCAATATCGCTCTATGCTTTTTGTTGGTGTGCGGCATTTTGCGATGATCCCTAAATCATTTGTTGCGCCGTAGAGAATAATGGTGTTTATGCTTTTAAACATGGATAATTTAAGGCGGATGTGGCTTAAAGACAATGTAGTGTGTTTTATGTCTTAAACCGCTGGCAGCATGAGACCGACAAAGTAGGAAGACACTTAGAGACAACACACCCCAGTCACGTTAATAAGCCACTCGACTTCTTTGAAAGAAAGCTCTAGATAAGTGACGAAGTAAGTCTGTTATAACAATTGTATGTGTATTTTATCTGTTTTGAACTTGGTGTTATTTGATCTTATTGGCCAAGAAATATATATTTTAATAAATAGTAAACTTGGCCGACTTCGTTATCATTTTGTTGACGAGTGGGGCTTGAAAATTCACTCACCCCCCACTTAAGTGGGGAATGACAGAAAATGTTTAAGAACCACTGCCTTAGCTAATCTAATATTATGTACAGTAGCTTCAACAGACATATCTGAAATTAAGATCAGTGGCCATTGCGTTAAATGCATTTTAAATATTTAAATAATTTAAATATTAACATTTAGCTTGCTGCTCTAACATTCGATATGAAATGCTAATATAAATTTTAATACAAATTTTAAGTACAGTACATACATATACTGGGACAGTCTATATTTATATACATATATATATTTTTTTTTCCTCTTTTATAAAGCGTTGTAGAATTCTGGACTAAAAAGAACTTTGATTAACTTTCGATAAGATGTTCCTGGCAATAGTGCATCTGTAAATACTTGATACTTGTATTAATCTGTTATCATTTCTGAAATTAATAGCTCTGGGGTGGTAACAGTAATTATAATTCATCTCACCAGCCTGTACAGCCTGTATTTACTTTTCTATTTCACACAGTGGATTATTACTTACTTAATGGGTTGAGTATTCAAAACTCTGATTAACAAGTTTTCAGTGAAAACCAACACTTTAGATCATTTTATGCTGGTACTTGTGACAAAAAACTAACAACCAGAGCTTAGTTAGTGAAGCAGGTGTACATGAGGAGGAAGCAGAGAGAAATCTGAGAAAGCTCCTTATCCCTGTTAAATCTCAACAGATTGCCACTAATCCTCTCACAGGTCTGGGGAAGACACACATGCACACACACATACACACACACACACACACACACACACACACACACCTGTCCTCATACAGTAACCTTTACCAATTAACCCCTGTTAGTGTGTTGAATTTCACGGTGAAAGCACCCCCTCATGTTTGTCGCAGTAATCTGAAATCAGAGAGCAGCTTTAATCCTCACATAATCACTGAGCAGAAAAGAACACTGTATACACAAGGGTGCTAAAGTTTAAGGACACTAGACTGGAGTGTTTTTTAGTTCGTTAGGTATAAAATACTAACACTAACTGTCTGACAAATGAATTAAATTATAACCTCTGTGATGCTCCACACTAATTGAAGATTTATTGATTTGTTTAGACTGTCCAGAAGCCCTGAAATGCAAATTGGAAAAAAGGTGTCATGTGCCATGTAATGATTTTTACTCAATATATCATTATGTTAGAATAGAAAATGGTTGTTTACACTTGCTACAGTATACTGTATCTTTATTTAATCTTATATCTTAGTAACTCAAGTAACTAATTAGACAAAAAAACAAAGAAAAGAAAAGTCTTTCAAAGAAGATTGTTGCCTGCCAATTTTCTTATGACATTTTAATGCAGTACATGGAAAAAGTGGGGTTACAAAATATTTTTTTAAGAAATAAATATTCCGTAGCCAAGTCACAGGTCAAGGAGAGTGATAAAAATTATTTACTTTAATGATGTCATTTATTACTTTATCAATGTTCCTGTTATATTTGGAAATGATGATCCTGGAATTTAGATGTTGCATACTGTTTAAATGTTTATTTTGGTATCATTCTGTTTGGCTAAAAGTCTTTTCTCAGGAAAATTAATTGCTTCCTAATAACAGTTCTGTGAGGAATTCGGTAAATTGCCATAAATGGTTTCATAGAAGATGAATAGTGGATGACAGGTTTGACTCTCCACATTTAAAAAATGTTTTCTGTTTGTTTGTTTTTTTCCAGAAATTAAATAGCTAGTTGCACACCTATGCTTCATATTAAAGATTCTGTGAAGGACATTTTTACCATAAATGGTTTTAAAGGAGTTGTGGAAGGAAGTGCGATGATGACAGATGATGGCGCCAGTGGCACTGACGATGTGAGACAATGGTGATCCCTATGTGTTGCCTATGCTTTGCAGACAATAATACACTGGGTATAGAAAGGAAAAAAAAAGTTTTTGCCTTGTAGCCTGAAATGAAAACATTTTTTGTTTTATCCAACTGTAGTAACTTTACTCAGTACAACTTTAAACATCCATAGATAAAGTAAAATATAACACCAACATGCCCAAAAAATAGGGGAAAAAAACAGAATCACCGATTTGGAAAAGGATCGCCCCTCTTTAAAATGATCTATAAACTCTATTAGAAGCTAATTAAATTTTTTAGTGCCACAAAAGTTCCCTTTTAAAAGCTACACTCGATGCTGCGTGAAAACGCTTAAGAAACATCTTTCTGTGTTGCCGGTTGTGAAGTATGTGTGTATCAAACACACCAAATCTTGGCATATATAACTTCGGTCAGGTGACGTCATCTGATGAAGCGCACCTGCAGGTTATAAATAGGAGTGAACCGGAACTGTACGTGCATGTTATTCACAAGTTCTGACGCGTGTCTTTTGTTACACAGTTTCACTGACGACTTCAGACTTTCGTTGATTTCTTTGTCTCTTGTTTATTTTCAACATCAAAAACAACGGTTGTTACAGTTTCTTGCATAAATCCACTGTAGTCACGACAAGTCGCTTGCTTTGTTCTGTAGCTTCGATAGATTACAGTTACTACAACTTATTTTACTGTATTCCTTTTAGCTTACTGTCTCACGGTAAAAAGCTTGTGTGCTCCACACCTTTCTGTATCCTTCCGTGTCTTAACAACAACTAACGTGCATGATAGACATGAAACTGCATAACTGTGGGATGATGTCACAGAACAACTCATGAAATGATGTCACAATACAAATTATAAGTATGATACTTAATGCTTAATGCTTAACTAATAAACTGAAATAAGATAAACATAACAACAAATCTCAATGCTAAATGCTTAACTAATAAATTGAAAAATGAGAAAAACATAACAACAAATCACAAGAATGAAATATGGCCCTTACATTTCCAGCCCCTAATTGACAGGCAGGAAGACTGACAATTACACACATTTTTTTGTTTTGTTGTTTTTTCTTTTTTTTTTTTTTTTACAATTGGGCCACAACATTTACTATTGGATTAAAATTTGAATCAGCTTTCTTAACACTTTAAACATTTGTTAACGGTTTAACTTAAGGTATTCATATCGCTGCGTACCAAATGAAAGGAACATGACTAATTATAAGGTAATTAACAGTCCATTTCACATATGAGGCACAGCTTATCGATGGGTCTTTCCAGGGTACTGGTTTTAGTTTTGACCAGTACACGTCTCACAAGTCCTTTTTTATCAGGAAACACTTTCGTGATCCGTCCAACGACCCATGAATTTCTTGGAGAAGACTCATCAATTATTAGAACTACGTCTCCAATCGAGAGGTTTTTTCTCACCTGAGACCATTTTTGGCGCTCCTGACGGACGCAAGGGCAAGTATTCACGCACCCATCGCTTCCAGAATAGGTCGGCAAGGTACTGAATTTGCTTCCACTTGCGACGTGCGTAAATGTCCTCCTTTTTGAAAAGTCCAGGAGGCAAGTTTGGCTGTTTTTTCTTTAGCAGCAGGTTAGGTGTCAGGGGCTCCAGGTCTGTGGGATCGTCTGTAGCGGTGGTAAGGGGACGGTCATTCATTATAGCTTCCACCTCACACAGGAATGTGTGCAAGCTCTCATCGTTTAGTGTTTGTTCTTTTAGTACAGACCTCAAGATTTTTTTAACTGACCTTATCTGCCTTTCCCATATTCCACCGAAGTGAGACCCAGCAGGAGGATTAAATATCCATTGTATCCCCTTTTGCATGAGGACGCCTTCAATTTTTGACTGATTCCACTGTTGGATAGCTTTACGCAATTCAGTCTCAGCGCCTATGAAGTTTGTTCCATTATCACTTCTCATAACTGACACCTGGCCTCTTCTGCACATGAAGCGTCGAATAGCATTTAAGCAGGAGTCTGTATCTAATGACTGCGCGACTTCAATGTGCACGGCTCTTGTTGTCAGACAAGTAAACAATACGCCATATTTTTTAACATTACTTCTACCCCGTTTGACCTCGAAGGGTCCAAAATAGTCTACCCCTACGTTAGTGAACGGTGGGTGATCTGGTGTTATTCTATCGCGTGGCAATTCTGACATTTTTTGTTCACTATTCTTCACTCTGATCGTTCTGCATGTCACACAAATGGACAGAAACTTTCTCACAAGGGAATTTACTGTCGAAATCCAGTATTTCTGCCGCAATTTTGAAAGCATATAATGACAGGGTGTTGTTTTTTACGGTTCTGGTAAAAATTTAGTTCAGCATCGGCCATTGCAAGCGCCGTTTCCATTTCCAGCCTTTCCTTTTGTGCATTTAATTGTGCTTGTTTAGCCTTTAGTTGTGCTTTCTCCAGCTCCAGCGCCTGCCGATCTCTCAAAGTTGCTGCTTTAGCCAGCAAAGCTGCTCTGTTGGCTTCTGCCTTTTTTAGTCGAGCTTCGGATGCTACTGACGTTAAGGACCTCTTGGATGCCGCTGACGTTACGCTTCCGTGCCTTTTGGGGGCGGGCGTCTTGCGCTCCAGCATTGACACACTGTCGTTTGGCGAAACTTCATCGTCACCTGTTTGGGCCCTGTTAAAGGCACGGAAGGGTAACGAAAGGTGTGGAGCACACAAGCTTTTGACTTTACATGTATGTGCATGTTATTCACAAGTTCTGACGCGGGTCTTTTGTTACACAGTTTCACTGACGACTTCAGACTTTTGTTGATTTCTTTGTCTCTTGTTTATTTTCAACATCAAAAACAACGGTTGTTACAGTTTCTTGCATAAATCCACTGTAGTCACGACAAGTCGCTTGCTGTGTCCTGTAGCTTCGATAGATTACAGTTACAACAACTTATTTTACTGTATTCCTTTTAGCTTACTGTCTCACGGTCAAAAGCTTGTGTGCTCCACACCTTTCTGTATCCTTCCGTGTCTTAACAACAACTAACTTGCGTGATAGACATGAAACTGCATAACTGTGGGATGATGTCACAGAACAACTCATGAAATGATGTCACAATACAAATTATAAGTATGATACTTAATGCTTAATGCTTAACTAATAAACTGAAATAAGATAAACATAACAACAAATCACAAGAATGAAATATGGCCCTTACAGGAACATTCCTCAGATCTTTTTGTCTTCAGAACCGTATTGTGATTGCGTGTGATGTGTACAAGCGAATTTAAAATTATTAACTCACCGATATGGTGGAGTTGTTAGATCCGTAACTCCGCGTGCTAAATCACTTCGGTCCGCGATCTCCACACCTCGCATTCCTAAAGAGAATCACGGGTTCCACGGGTTTCTGGGGTTAAACAGTGCAATCTGGCAGGCGCGCACGAGACAGAATTCCCTTCCCCCTTTCTCTCGCGCCCTTGCCGGGTCAGGAAGTTTTCCATCCACTTCTCAAGCGTGCATTGGCGCTTCTTGTGAATGGATAGGAAAGACATACTCTCGCTCTCATCTCGTATGGATGAGTTACTGTAGGCATGCGATCAATCGATCGCATATCGTATTTGGCCATGGAAGCGGGATTTTTCCCCAACCGCTTAAAGGTTAGACGACAGGTTTCTGTCGGGTGGCCGGGGGAAGACCCTTAGCAGCGCTTTCTATCTCTTTCTCTCTCTCCCCCCCTTTTTTTGGCAACCTTCATGACGAGTTAACTCTTTTATGGAATAGCCTTATTCATCCTGTGTTTTTCGTGCCATCAACTTCGATTTATTCAAATATTAATATGAAGGCACGGTTATATGATGATGTCCCAGATAAAAGAGACACTGGTGGCTAATTCTCTCCTGGGACATCATCCTGCCTGAAAAGCTTTCAGGCAGCTGATCAGGTTGGTGCTCTACTGCACACCATGGCGGTTTTGCAGGCTTACCAGCCTGACCTGCTGAAAGACTTAAGCATTAGCGGGGCTTTTCAACGTCAATCCTGGAATTGCCAAGGGCTTTGTACCCTAGATGGCCATCCAGCCCAAGAAGGCTGGAAAGGCCATCTTCTCGCGTGGCACATCAATTGCTCTAAACTGATGGCTTTATTTTGGCCCTAAAACACCTCATCCAGCACGCTACCATGTCCTAGTGCGGGTGGACATCACTACGGTAGTCTCGTGTATAATCGCCAGAGCGGACTGTGCTCGCACCGTTTGAATAAGCTAGCACACCAGATTCTGCTTTGGGCACAGGAAGAGTCCCTGTCCCTGTTCCTGTCCCTCAAGGCGGTTTACATTCCAGGGCATATGAAGAGGGGAGCCCTGGAACCTTCACGCACTAGAGGAACTTATGCCCTCAAGGTGAGGATATTTTAACATGGTGCATGGCGAAACATGTAGACCCAGTCCACTGCCGAATTGTTTCAGTGCTGGAGGTCTGCAAGAAAAGTTGTCCTCGGTCTTATGCCCTAGTCCCCTTAGAATGTCCAAACCACTAGAGTCAGCACCTGTCTGGCTTCTGACTCTTAAGATGGTTTTTCTTATAGTTACTTCTTTCAAGAGAACTGGAGATCTGCAGGCCTCCCGTCCTGCCTAGACTTTGCTCCTAGGCTAGTCAGAGGTATTCTGCATTCTCACCCAAACTATTTTAATTCTTGACCATGCACCCAGTCTTTCTCGAAGCCTCTGTCCTCGCCTTTACAGCTCCGGAGCAGGAAGGTTTCACTTACTGTCTTCAGTATGCACTCTTCAGATTTAAGTCCACCGCACTAGCAACTCAGAGCAGCCTTTTTTATGCCAAATGTTGCCACATTGGGTGAGAGATGCTATTGCCCTAGTCTACGAGGCGCGTGGTCACACTTCGTCTCTAGGATACAGGGCTTATTTATCCAGGGGGATTGACTCATCTATTGCATGGCAAGAGGCGTTCCCCTGCAGCAAGTGTGTATGCGGCAGGTTGGTCCCCTCCGCACACATTTGTGAGATTCTATAGTTTGGATGTTTTCGCTACTCCGGGCTCACGGGTACTCGAGTCAGCCTCCCAATGCTAGCTCTGAGACCTTCTTGGCCTTTTTGCGCACACGCTTCACAACCTTGGGGGTCCAGACACTTGCAGTGCGGCGGCGTTGGTATTCTTGTTTCCATAGGGTTTTCACGCAGTATCAAGTGTAGCTTTTGAAAGGGAACGTCTCGGGTTACTTTGCTGCAACCCTGTTCCCTGTAAAAGTGGAAATGAAATGCTGCACTCCAATGCCCCACTGCTTGCGTGACTGGACGTCCTTTTAGACAAAATTAATCTGAGGAATGTTCTGGTTCACTCCTATTTATAACCTGTGGGTGCGGTTTATCAGATGACATCACCTGACCGAGGTTATATATGCCAAGATTTGGCGTGTTTGATACACACATGCTTCACAACCAGCATCACAGAAAGATGTTCCCATAGCATTTTTATGCAGCATCTGTTTCCCACTTTTTCAGGGAACAGGCCCACATGGAAAGAATCTATATGAGGATATATGCGCATATATGAAACCTATATGCAGTATATATGCACATATATCCTCACCTATATGAGGATATATGCGCATATATCCTCACCTATATGCAGTATATATGCACATATATCCTCACCTATATGAGGATATATGCGCATATATGAAGGCCTATATGCAGGATATATGCGCATTTATCCTCACCTATATGCAGTATATATGCACATATATCCTGACCTACATGAGGATATATGCGCATATATGAAGCCTATATGCAGTATATATGAAGCCTATATGCAGTATATATAAAGGCCTATATGCAGTATATATGCGCATATATCCTCACCTATATGCAGTATATATGCACATATATCCTGACCTATATGAGGATATATGCGCATATATGAAGGCCTATATGCAGTATATATGCACATATATCCTGACCTATATGCAGTATATATGCACATATATCCTGACCTACATGAGGATATATGCGCATATATGAAGCCTATATGCAGTATATATGAAGGCCTATATGCAGTATATATGCGCATATATCCTCACCTATATGCAGTATATATGCACATATATCCTGACCTACATGAGGATATATGCGCATATATGAAGCCTATATGCAGTATATATGCATATATATGATAATATATATGCTGCATATAGGCAAAATTGAGGTGCATATATGTGCATATACAGGCCATATAGGTCTCCTGTATTGCTTCTTTATATCCACATATAAGCCCTATATGTACATACAAGATATGTCTCCTATATAGCTCATGGCAGGATCTGGTCATTTTAGCTCATATCTCACTTTGGCAACTGTCATACATGATGCGCTCATATTTTCTATAATCAGGCAGTAACTAAGAACTAACTAAATAAAAAACACATTTTAGAATTTCTGTCGAGTTATCTGCTAATGACCCGAGGCAGGACACGCCCACACGCCAATCACACGGAAATCAGTCCGGCTAATTTACATACTAGGCCACGCCCCCGGACAAGGAAACTCTTCAGAATGTTCTGGAAAGTGGGAGGAGTTTACATTTACCACAGAAGAAGACTGTGTGGCCCTGACGACGAACGGGAGTATTTTGAAGAGAGAATCCAGGAGGACACACTGGGTAAGTTATTAAGTCTTATATAACTCTTATTCTGATAATATTAAACTAATATTAGTAAATATTTTCCTCACTTCAGCTAGCTCTTGTCAGCTTGTGTGACACATTGGCTTTCAATGCCATTTACATAGTTTAGGTAAAACATGCTGCCTTTCTGTCTGTAGCACAAACATGATATTTCCCGGTGGCTAAGCTAATGCCTAATGGAGTTTACAGATGTTTATAAACGTTTTAATAAATAATCATTTATTATTATTATACTGTCTTATTATTTTTGTCTTTTCTAGATGCTACATTGAAGAAGTGGCCGGCAGCCACCCGAGGGCAGACAGGCACATCTATCAATTCAAAGCTCACGAAGCTGAGAAGGTCCTCAAAATATATATATGTTTTCTTCCTGTTGAGTTTTTTTGTCTTATTTTTGTTCTTTTACTATTTGATTGTTCTTAAAAAAATAAAAAAATTAAATTTCTAGATTTTGGGCTTTTATTTATGTTGTCTAACAGCTATGGATTTTAATAATTTTACTAATATCTAAGTAAAAATATAGGTGCATATATATGCACATAGGTACATATATGCACGTATATATGTACACATATATGTACATATAATATAGGAAAACGGCCAATTTTATATATGTCACATATATTAAAAACCTATATCAAACCTATATTAAAACATATATGTTTTATATAGGTTTTTTCCGTGTGGGGGGTTACAGCAAAGTAACCCGAGACGCTTTGTACATATAGACTTTGCAATATTTGCCCAATCTCCTTTTCGGGCCTGCTCAAGTTGAGTTAAATTTGATTGTGACCATTTGTGGACTGCAGTTTTCAAGCAATTTGACAGAGTTTTAATTGGGTTTAAGTCTGGGCTCTGAGTAGGCCATGCAAGGATCTTTTTTAGTATCTCACTATTTTTTTTTATATTTTTCTCAGATTTGTTGTGTGCTTTGGGTCATTGTCATGTTTAAAAGTAAACCTTCTTCTCAATGACAACTTTCCGGCAAACTTTTACAGTATTTTTCCCATCCATTTCTCTTCATTCCTGACAAGTGCTCCGGTCCCTGCTGCAGAGAAACAACCCATAACAGGATAATACCACCTTTACTGTAGGAATGGTGTTATTTAGATTTTAGATTTGAATAATGAGCTGTATTGGATCACCGCCATACATATAATTTGTTGTTTACTAAATGATTTTAGTGTAATCTGACCATAAAGCCTTTTTTATGTATATATAATAGACCAAATTCTTTTTTCTTAAAATAACAGTAGTGAAAATATTATCATACTATAGTAGTATTATGTCATACATAGTAATGAGATATTAAGGTGACAACATACAGTACTAGAAGTAATGATTTAGTTAATTAGTTAAAATAATTGCATGCTATCTTGATGAAACATGATCTCTCTCTCTCTCGCTCTCTCTCTCTCTCATGTCTTATCTTAATCGGTTGAACGACACAACAACTGCAACCCTCCATCTTCCTCTATACCCTGCAGCATATTTTTTGCAGCCTCCGGCTAGTTCATATCCGAATGTTGACTCACCAACAGATTCCTTGGTCTACCTCTAGCTCTTCTTCCCACAACATACAGTAGCCTTCATGCAATCCTCTGTGGATATGTCCAAAGGGTCTCAGTTTACTCCATTTGATTAAACTTAAAATTTCTCTTTTATCCTTTATGTCATATAGAATTTGCTCAGTTGTCATTCTGGTAGTTCAGAAAATCCACAATATTCTTTTGTAAGTCTGCAATTTAAAAGCTGCAATCCGTGTGCTCAGACTGGATGTCAGGGTCTAGTGACATATTATGTTGAATTAATGCCATACTAAAAGTACCACAATGTAATGATGTGCCAGAAGTAACAAGATATTAGGTAGTAAATATTACTTATATTATATACTCTTACAATAAATAAACTCCAGTGGTTAGATTAATTAATTTCTTAATTTATTCATTGTCTGTTATCCTGAGTACAGTCACCATTGCCTATCCAAGGGCACATGCCAGGGCACGAGGATGGGGTACACGGGTATGGAGTGCCAATCCATCGCAGAAGCACACACATGCTCACACACTTAGTCACACACTAAACAATATGTAGTCAAACAATGTAGAAACACCAAACTGCATGGAGATATCATACAAATTCCACTCACATACGGCAGACCGAAGGTGAGATTCAAACCCCCAACAACATAAAAATGCCAACCAATTGCTAATTAATATTAAGTTGAAATAAAATTAAACAAAACTGTATCTATCTCATGGCATACTATCTTGGTAAAACATGATATTAAGCTTAAATAATGGCATCTTAAACTAATGAGATATTAAACTAAAAGAATAACCTGCTCTCAAGCTGAAATAATGAAATTTCATATTGAAGTAGTAAGTGTACAAGTGTACAAGATATTGACCTGAAATGCATATTATTTAGACGTAAGGGGAAATTAAGGCAGGCTATTTTTTTTTAACACAATATGAAGTTAAAATAACAACATGTATTTTATCATGTACTGTAGCACTCAGGTTCATGGATAGCTATTATAGTTTTTCTGCAGAAGAAGTCTAACTTGTTTATCTTCTGTCAAAATAACCTGGTATTAGCTTGGGCTGGAACGAACTCAATACAAGAATAAAAGGTAAAATTAATAATAAAAAATCTGACCATCATTTGGGCTTTCCCTTTAGCAAGGACAGGTCATAGCACTAAGCCAAAGCTAATCCTATTTTATTCAATTATTTTTTCACCATGTTTTTTGCCTTATCATCCTGTTGGCTTGATAGTGAGAAAACGAGAAAACCTTGCAATAATATTAAAAGATGCAGAAAAAAAGCTTTATACTGCATAGCCGCTATGTAAGACAGTAAACATTTTACAATGCATCTATAGTCCTTCAGTGCTTTAAGAAAAAGTACATAGTGTGCGTAAAACCTAAATTTATAGCCATGTGGGGACGCCTCTAAAACCAATTTAAGTGCACTTCAGCCTTCGACTTATCAGTGCAGATTGATGTGTTTGTGCATTCAGAGAGCATCGTACACAGGAAATACAATACAATAAAAGATATGTGAGTGTTTGTAAAGGTTATCCACTCTTTATTATGTTCAAGAATAAAAGCAGTAACTTCATTCTGATTGAAGAGATAATCCAATAGAAAGGACACAGAGACCTTGCAACAAAGAAAACTGCTCACTGTAAAACCATGTAAACACTGATAAAAGCTTTTTTACACCAAGATTTATAAAGAAAGAAAAAATCTTTAAAAAACATGAAAAAAATCTGAAAAGCGCCTAAAGAAATGCAGAAAGGAAATTGAGTAAAAAGGTTACATTAATCCATGTAGAGGGGAAAAAGTGTACGTGAGTTTCCACTGGGATGGACAACTACTGTACAGGTGTACTGGGATGAAAACACAACTACAAGTCCCCAAATCTTAATACTGTAGCACACATAAAATTAAAAAAACCCATTGAAAAAGAAAGTAAAAATCTACAAGTTCCCAAAGCTTAATACGATACATTAAATAAAAACAACCTAAAGAGAAAGAAAGAAAGAAAGAAAGAAAGGTGAAAATATATTTTATGTCACTAAAAAGGTACTCTCAGTAATAATCTTAAATGATCTTTGAGCTACTTCCCTTTAAGGGATTGCATGCAACAGCTGATCTAAACTTCACATATTTAATGCAAGATGCCCTTTTCAGCCTTCCCATTTTTGTCCAGGCTTAGGGCAAGCATTAAAGATGCCCAGTTTCTAGTGTTTGGGGCTTCAGCTAGGAATCAAACCCAGGTCTTGTGAATGGCAGGTGGGACAAAGTCACTTGTCAGTGGCCATAACTGAGAAATATGTTTTAAAAAAAAAATACAATATTGTGATAAAATCTTAAATTAGAAAAAAAAAAATCACACAGTCATGCAGGTATATTTTGCACAACACTATGTAACGGCACAAAGCAATAAAGCACTCTGCTTTGAAAACAGCAGAACATAATGTTTTGTAGATTTTTATATTTACAATGACTGATTTGTTGCTATTTTGGTTTTATGCTTTCATATTGCTGTGTGCACAGCTTTTTTCCTATATACATCACTGTGATATCACCCATAATGCACTGCTCTAATACACTTCAGTGTCCTCAGAACTGCATCTGTGAATGCAAATAAAAGGTTTTGGAGATTTATTTCAGTCATAATTTCATGCAAAGCCGATAATTTCATGCAAATGAGTTGTTTGAAATGAGTTGCTGCGAATAGGGTGGTCATAAAATAAATCAGAAAAAATGTGTATTACCACACAATCTGAGAACCAAGTTCACCCATATCAGATGTGTTATGGAAGAACCCAATCTGTAAGATAAAAGCGGACCCTTAAGCCAGAACATTAACGACAAGTGTGTTTCATTCTAAATCTGAAAATAATTGAAAGAATTGTTCATGAAGCTGCTTTTCAATTATCTATACTTATAACTTTATAAATCTATATAGGCTACTGTATAACTGCACTCTAAAATAAAATTTGATATATATATGAGATATATATATATATATATATATATATATATATATATATATATATATATATATATGAGATATATATATCAGTTGGTGGTAGGGTTCTGCATCCTTAGCTCTTTGTAATAAGTAAGGATCTTACCTAAAACCTTCTTTGATGAAGAAACACTTGTGGACGTTTACTATATTTTAAGCAATAAGCAATATCAGACATAAAGCATTGCTGTTGTGCTCAATACAGTATCATCATGACTGTAACAAAAGCATCACAGGCCTCTTGATTTCCAGCAAAACAGCATGACCTCGAATGTGATATTTCTTTTGTACACCAATTAAAAAAACAACAGATATCAACAGATTAACATTTATTTGTTAATTGAACCAGTCAACACACATCCCTTCACGACTGACAGAATTAGCGTTGACCGGTTAGCAAATGACAGTTAGTGTAATTAACAGGGGTTAAAGTGGTTTTCAATATTTACCATTACTATTTAGCCAACATCTAAGGAGAACAAACCGTAAAGGTGGTATAGCAGAATAAATCCTACTAGTTTCACTTCATATTTGCTCTTATTCTGCTTTAGAATATCAGTTACATTAATTTCCACCTTCCGGGATTAAATCCCAAATAGTGTTAAATAAAAAACTAGTGTGCTCTTGATCTCTTGTTCCACACACAGTCGTGCCCATGAGCATGGAATAGAGAGTGATTTGGAACTCAAAATTGCACTAGAAGCTAGTTAGCTGTGTAGCTCGCCTTAAGCGTACGTAAAACAACATTTGACGATTTGGAACAACTTAGAAGTAATTATTAAGTAGACTTAAGTAAGTGTTCTTTAAGACAGCATTACATTACTAAAAGTGTTTCTATGACTAGTTTCGAAAGTGATTTGTTTGGTAGCTGCTTTCTCCTTAGTGCCTCAGACCATGAATCAGAATCAGAAAGAGATTTATTGCCAACTAAATTTGTTTTGGAGACAGAATCTTCTAGAAATGACAACAGCAACATACACCATAACACACACACACACACACACACACACACACACACACACACACACACATGAATGATGTGGGGTATTATTAAATAATTATGTGGGGCATTATTAAATAAATATAAGTGGTATTGCAGAGTATTGCACATAATAATATTGCCTGGGGGAAGAAACTGTTCTTGTGCCTGGCTGTCCTGGTGTTCAGTGCTCTGTACTGTCGACCAGATGGCTAAAGTTCAAGGAGACAATGGCTTGGATGTGAGGGGTCCAAAGTGATTTTCTAAACCCCTTTTCTTCACTCTGGATATATACAGTTCTTGAAGGGTGGGCAGACGAGCACCAATAATTCTTTCAGAAATTCAAACCATCTTTTGTGGTCTTCTAATGTCCGATTTTGCAGCTGAGGCTGCCAAACCAGACAGTATTTGAAGTGGACAGATTCAATGATGGCAGAGTAGAACTGTGTGAGCAGCTCCTGTGGCAGTACAGTATGAACTTCCTCGGCTAGCAAAGGAAATAAAATCTCCGCTGGCCCTTTTTACCAAAGTGAGTCAACGTGATTGTCCCACTTGAGGGCCATGAGAGATAGTAGTGCCTGAATGACTCCACTGCTGTCACAGTGTTGTTCATGAGGGTGAAGGGGATGTCAACAGCCATTGAGTTTTTAAAGGGTTCTACCTGAAACCTCTGACAGGGAAAATATGTTAATTATTTATTTATTTATTTTAAAAAATATTTGTTTAACGAAAACATATGAAAGTTTATTTTAATCACAGTGCTTTGCAAAAGTATTCATACCTTCGAACCTTTCCACATTTTGTCATGTTACAGTCACAAACATAAATGTATTTTATTGGGATTTTATGTGATGGACCAGAACTGCAGAACATCTACATTGTCAGGCACACACTTAGAGTATGTCAGGCAGAAGTAAGGGTTAGTGTAACATTGGAGCTGTGTGAGGAGCAGCAGCAAGTTGACCACACAAGGACCACTATGTTAGCAAACAGACGTCAGGATTCACGGGTAAACCTCATGTACGTGGATGGAGCTGTGGGTAACCTCTAGTAAGTTCTAAGAAAAGAGATCTTTGAATTATCTCTCTTTTAAAAAGATAAAATTAAATTTTATCGCAAACATTTTTGCAGCATTTAATATTTCAATTTTTCAAAAAAAAATTTCAATTCTTTTCAAATTCTTTAGTGTGTGGATGAGCGTTTATTAATTAGGCTTTAAACGAACAATAAATTAATATTAATAGGAAATTAACAAACGATTTATCTATTAGATGCAGAAAATCTAAAAAGTATTTAAGTAGTAAAATAAAAGTTACTTTGGGTGTATTTGTCAACACTGTCACACAAGAAGTTACCATGGTGTTGATGTTATACTAGATAACTTCTAGTATAGGTCCTTGAAGTTTTGGTCAACCACAAGATAGCCTGACATCATTTATTTTTTTAGAAATGTCTGACGGTGTTGACAAAAACATAGGATACAAATTTAACAAATTTAAAATTATAGTAAAAAAAAAAAAAAAAAAAACACAGCCAATAATTAAGTACATGAACTAATTTCACATTTTCTTTAGCTTCTTAAAATGTCAATCATTGTTCTAGACTAGGACTTTTTCAGGTGTAGTGTGGACACTTTATCAAATAAAATAGGAATAATTTTAAGTAGGACTTAATTTATTAATTTATTTATTTTTTGTTATGCTGAGTTGGTTAAGCTTATAACCATACATTTATACTTTATATAAAGCAACAGATAAATTAATAAATAAAACTTTCATTTGTTTAAGGATTAAGGTTTAGGGCTAATTAGTGTGTGTGCTTTTCTGAGACAAAGTGTTGCTTATTTTAACTGAACCCTCAGCATAAAGAAAGTTTGATTTTCGAGGTCTGTGATGTAAAACTTTAGAACTTCATGCCTCATTCAGGGCATGAAATTTGTTATTTGAAAAGTGGTCGATGAAAAGTTTCACCCTAAAAGACTGCAATTACAAAATCCATTTCCATTTAGAGCGGCGTCTCGCTGCGATTTTCAACACAGAAATATCACTGCAGGAGAAAAACACACCCTCGGCCCAGGAGATATTAACTCGCCTGAAGTGTGCACTACTTTGTGATGTTGTGTCTTATTGACCCGCAGCATCAGCTTTGGTTTCATAAACACACACATCACAAAAATGCATTAAACTTTAATGTATTAGCTTTTATTTTTAGTGCAAAATCCAAATTATTAGTGAAAAAATAATGGTGCACACTACAGAAGGGATTAACACTACTGGTAAAATGTTTTTATTTCACTGTGGTCAAGTGAAACTGAAAGGGAGGAGAAGGAAGTTTGTAAGGAAAGACAAAGGGATTTGGACAAAGGAAAACAAATGAAATTGTTTGTAAGAGAAAAAGCCCCTGGAATGGAGCAATGTCCTGAACAGATGCACAAGCAAGGAAAAGGAAAAAAAAGAACTTCTTACTGATTCAGGACAAAACCTTAGTGGTGTTAGTTAGGGACTAGGGACGAGTGTCCCAGTGTTTTAAAGAGGAGACAACAAGCCTGTTCTTGACAGAAAAAAGAAAAAAAGTGAGAAAGGGATGCAAATAAAGAAAGAAGTGTCTTGGGACAGAGCTTCAGTGTGTGTTAATCAGGAACAGCAGCTGAATGTCAATGACTGGCATGTTATTCTTCTTTCTTTCTTTCTTTCCTTCTTTCTTTCGTTCTTTTTCTTTTTTCTTTAAACAATGTGTATTTTTGCACAAAAGAAAGTTAATCTGGTTTAGATATTATACACACACGCTTTTTTATGTCAGCTTTTTTATGTCAGCATGTGTGAGCATGAGTGTGTACAGTATTAGCATATGTGTGTATGTATGTGTGTATGGGGTATGTGTGTGTGTGTGTGTTTGCGATGTGTGAGCATGTGAGTGTGTTTTCGTATGTCTGTGCATGCTTGTGTGACGTATACAGTATGTCTGTCTGTGTGTATTTATGTGTGTGTGCTTGTGTGGTACAGTATATATGTCTGTGTGTGTGTGCGTGTGTGTGTGTGTGTGTGTATGTGTGTGTGTGTGTGTTTGTGTGTGTGTGTGTGTGTGTGTGTGTGTGTGTGTGTGTGTATGTGTGTGTTCAGCGTATTAACTGGAACTCTTCGTGCTTAATCCCTTTAAACCTGCCTGGCACCCAAAGCAAGGTCATTTTTATTCACTTCACATTTTCTTGCACATTTTTAAAGAAAATAAAAACCTTAATCCCTGAAGTGACACAGAACTGGGTGACGCCTTCAGGTTCTTTTGTGTTCTTGCCTAATTACGGTGATTTTCCACAGTCTAACAGTGATTTTCACCATTCGCTGTATGTTTACACACAATCAGGCACCTGTTAGAACAAGGAGTCTCGCCTGAAAGGAAAAAAAATAATCATCACTTAGACGTTTTGTGTGGTGCAGAGAGAAAGAGCAGAGATTGAGTTTCAGTGAGAGAAGACATGTGGAGATCATGTGAAGTTTAAATTTAACCCCTTACTATCTTGTTTAGGTCGAAACCATCTGCTTCAGGTGTGGATTAAAAATGCTGAATAATCCTAAGAGTGATGTTAAAGCATTTGTTCACTTTAATTTAAATTTAAATTTCATTTAAATAAGGTGCAGTTTGCAAAGGGTCATGTGACCACATGAAACTGAAATAAGACTGCGACTGGAGGAGTGACTGGATGTAAAAGTGCATTCTTTCTTTCCTTTTTTTTAATCATCATTCAGAATATTTTCTTAGATTTAAAAAACTAAAAGTTTTAAAAACTTTACAAAAACTTTAGTGGTGTTAGTTAGGGACTAGTTATACTAGGCACTTAGTTTTTGACAAAAAATATTTCTTTAATTATAATCCTTCATTCTGTAGCACCCCCATGAGGACTAAAGAGATCTTTTAAACCCCTAAACACTTCCTTCAAGTAATCCTCAAAGCTAGTCACTTGGGTGGATTTTCATTCACCTTAAATGTGTGCATTTCACCTAGGAATTTTATTTTTTGCATGTTGACAAAGAAATACATCACAACAATACTGTTTCTTTACTTTCCTTGAATCTTTCCAACTGTTTCTTTTTTCTTTCTTTTTTTCATGTGATTCCCTTTTTTATTTTTGTGTAGTGTATATTAGCTAAAACACACATGTTTTAGCTGTTCTCCTTCATCTGCAAACATATAAATTTAGCACTGCATCACATTCCCATTTCTGTCCAACAATTTCCTCACTTTTCCACCAGCTTTCTTTCACATTTCACTATAAACAAGCGTGAGAAGTGTTCAGCTCAGACTCGTTAAGTAAACGAGGGTTCTGCTCTTCTCTTAACAGGCTGAAACAGAAGGATAATTACCAAACAGCATCAAAGTGACAATGTAGAAAGGAAGCGGTCTGTGCTCTTAATGGCCGTTTAAAACACTGTTTATCAAAAATGGCACACACGCTGCATGCTTGTTTCTTCTCATTTAGCACCCGGTAGTTTCTGAATCACATTTAGGATTCTGTCTTCTGCAGAACAAAGGCTCGGAGGCAATAAAGCTGTTGTATTTATCCATCTGGATTCATCCACAGAATGGAGTATGTTCCAAAGGGCTGAGCTGGTTTTATTTAATACAACATTTTAAAAAATGTATTTCTCCATCTCAGTCACGACTGATGTCCCACTCCATTCTAATTCCATTGGCACCCCAAGTCACTGACCTCCACCCTTGCTATTGTTTGTTCCCAGAATGTATCTTCCTATATTGTAAGAAAAGGCATGTTGCACATTATTAGACACAATTCCTCACTGTTTAGGTTTTAACATAGATTTTTGATAAAATTGTCGAAAAACTTGTGCCTCTGAATGTCATAAGTTATACTGGTAGTTTTAGCTAGACACCCACTTCCAGGGCGCTCATAATAAGGCCACTTCAGACTTCCTTTCCTATCAAACATTAAAATCATACAGTACTTCTTATTACATACACTTGTTCTGTGTTTCCTCTTAATAAGTGTTTAAACTTATCTCTGGGAGTAGGTTTTGATCAACTAATACTCTAGTTCCCTGTGAAGTGGACTGTAAGGCCATTCAACCATGGTAAGTAAGATTTAAAACAACAGGCACCACTGAACATTGTTTATTCACTTCACCAAAAATCAAGAAGCAAGAGTACCCATCAGTCAGTGCACCTTGCTGTAATGAATTTAAAAAAATAAGGAGCTTGAATGAGATTTGCCATTGATTTCATGCACCATTTCTCGTATCAAGGCATCTCTGTAAAGTATATTAAGGTTCTTTAACTCTTATTTCAACAACACCTAAACACGTGCACATGCAGCTTTTATACGCCAAACCGTCCCCCGCCCACCCCCCGTAAGAACATCATTAACACCGCACAAATGAAGTAATTTTTAAGAGCAGGATGATCCTTTTGCAAATTAGTGATTCTGTTTTTTTCTGATATGTTTCTCATACAGTGGAACCTTGGATTGAGAGTAACTTGGTCTGCAAGCATTTTGCAAGTTTTTTTTTTAAAGAGTGCGTACATTTAAAGCTGCTTGCAGAACATTATGTTAATAAAGACTTTTCAAGATTGTGGAATCTGGTTACCATGTTTACTCTTGGTTTGTCAAACCTGTTACACTGGTGGTGAATGGGGGCAAGCAGACCGGAACCCAGCCAATGAAGGTCTCCCAAAGAATATCTAGGACATCTCTTAGAAATTAGCATTCAACAACAGGGTCTGCATGTGACAACGAGCGAAATCTTACACCTGCAGCACCAAAAAGCCACACGGGTACCACTCGCAAAGGTGGAGGACTACTTATGTCATTAGTTTGGTTAACAGGCACATCTCTACACATCTCTTCACATCAATGGAGGTGTGAAGCGGCTTTCTCATCATGACAAATCAAATTCAATCAGCAATATATAATGAATTTGAAAACATTTAACATGATTTTAAAAATCTTGAGCAATGCACTGTGCCCCAATTCGGATAGTATTAAGTCAAATGTGGCACTGCCACAAAGGCCTGAAAATCATTTACTATTTTATTCAACTGATAGTTGATTTAAGCAACTGATAAAGTAACATTTATCTATTTACTTTTTATGTGGTGGTGAGCACTGCTGCTAAATCATCTCTATTCAGCATTGTGCTGAAATAATCAGACAACATGCTATCAGGGCGATATTTAAAAAAGTAAAATTTACTGTATACACACCATAAACAGTGTGACATGTCGTGGTTGAGTGGTGGTGTACGTCTCTCTCCTTTATTTTAAAAAATCCGGTGATTCCCCTTTGCAAATCAAGCAGTAAGAGATGGTACTGTAAACCAGTGAGTGATTGACCGCGCTCTGAGCCAATGTTGTTTGGCATTGTCAGGTTGACAGTACATTTGCCAAATTATGTTGGGTTGGTGCCCCCCCAACCATCATATTTCCGGTGGATCCAGTGCCACCCCATGCCTTGTCTTTAGAATCGCCTCTTGGTGAGATAGACCCAACTTGTCTATTTCTCTCTCCGAGGATGTGGAAAATTATGATCTGCTGAAGACTAAAATCGCACTCTGCAGTCTTTCTAGTACTCAAGCTAAATAAAAATTCAACAAGTAGATTTTGGATCAGGTGGTTCTAGCTAGAGCATCTCACTTCATTTTAGGTGGTAGAGAGAGTAGCAATGGAATGTGTGCTTTGTTCCCTTCCCAAAGAGGAGCGCAAGGCAGTAGGCATGAGACAGCCAGCGGACATGCAAGATTCTCTTTCCCATAAGAGAATAGAAGCTTTCCCCACGGTAGAAAGTTCTACCTGAGCTTTCGCAAAGAACTGGCCCCACGACCACAAATTGCTGCAGAAGCTGAAGGTAAGGCCAAAGATCCCTCTAATCCTTTAGCCCACAAAAAAACAAGAGCGGAGTAAGCTGGTGGAGCAGTTCAAGATGTGTTCTTCAACTGCTGCCCAGTGCAATAATTCGTCAGCGCTCATACAGAGCCCTGAAAACCCACTGTCAGACCATGAAGTCACAAGCATGCTCCATCATGGTATCATAAAGGAATTCATGGTCGAGCCTCATTATGACAGTGCCCAAACCTGATGGTACGATTTGCCTATGTAATGACTTTCGGCAGCTGACCGCTATTTCCAGTTTCGACGCGTACCTATTTCCACACATAGACATTCTTGGACTGACTGGGGAAAGGCCCTGTTAATCATAACACACATTCTTAATAAGGGTTATTGCTGGAAGCCAAAGAAAAAACTCTCTTTACAATTGACCAGGGCCATTGGCAGTACCCAGTACCTTTGGTCTGCCCCAGTTACTTTCCAGTGGTTCATGGACATCGCATTGCAAGACCACCATCCATACACCGCTGCAGCCCTGGACGTCATTTACTCGAGTAGCTGGGAGAATAATCTACTAGTGATGGGTCGTTCATGAACGATTTGTTCTTTTTGAACGACTCTCTAATGTGACTCAGATAAACAAGTTGTCGCATGCGCAAAGCATCGCAAAGCATTGCAAAGCCTCAGTGTGTGTTATACAGGAAACAGAAATGAGTAGTTACCTTTAAGGCCTTTTCTGGTCCTGAGTTGTTCGTTCTTTTGTCACGTGACTCCCATAGACGCTATGCAGTGCAGTACACAGGAAACAGTATTGAATGGTTCTTCTAGTGAGTCTTCGAGTCCCGAGTCATTTGTTCTTTTGTCACATGACTCCCATAGACGCTATGCAGTGCAGTACACAGAAAACAGTATTGAATGGTTCTGCTCGTGAGTCTTCAAGTCCCGAGTCGTTCGTTCCTTTGTTACGTGACACCCATAGACGCTATGCGGTGTAATAGATTAAAAGGAACTAAGAACTAACGAGAATATGAGAGGTAAGCTACTAATTCTGTTTATTATAATATGTCCTTAGCTGCATTGTTATATTTTCATTACTGTAACTATAGCCAAAATGTGTGTATGTAGACGTATTGGGGTTTTTTAAATTAAAAATGCAGCCTTTTAATTTTTTTTTCTGATCAGAAGAACAAAATGAACTAAATGAATCAAAAAAAGATTTGTTCATTTTAATAAACAAGATTCAAAGAACCTAGTCACTAAAATGATTTAAACTTCTATCATCTACACCATCTAACGGTGAATCTCTGTAAGTGTCAGCTGCGGCTGACTGAGGCACAATACCTCCAGTACCGGATCATACACGGTCACTTAAAACTGCAGCAAAAGACAGTAGAGGTACAGTACATGTCTTTCTGGGTCTATTAATATTGCTTTGTACCAGTTTTTTTTTTTATATATATATATATGGCAGCACTCCTCTCAGATCTTCTGAAAAAGGGTCTTCTGGAAAAGGTTTGCTGTATGCACAAAGATGATGAGGCATTCAAACAACCTAATGGCTACCTCATCAGTTCCCACATCCCCCCGGAACCCCGGCTTTAAGTGCTTGGTCCACATTGACGCCTGTACATACTGTAAGTAGAAAACTTTCATTTGCTGAAAAAATTTTGTGACGATAGAGAGGGAAGCCTTTGCCATTAAGTGGAGGTGCATTATTATCTAGAAGAGTGACCCTTTATGTTCCTTTACAGTGGTTGGGGAGGCCAAAGAACACCAACCCTGCATAACCCGATGGTTTCTCTCACTACGGGATTTCTCATTTTTGATAGTTCACAGGACCAGAGCTCAACACGAAAATGCAGATGGACTGTCTAGACGGCAGACACTGTCCTCTCCCACAGGTGCGAGCTCGTGCTGTGACAGAAGGCTTACAGCCAATGTTTAAACATTAATGAAACCTTCTTGCTCGGACCTATCTCTGTGCCCACACATTTTGCGAACTCTGCTACATCTATGCCAAAAAGTAAGCTGCACAGTCTTTTGTGCTGTTCCATGCTGCTCGCCTTGCTACGACCCAGAGAACTCTACCTACAGCATGGACCCACGACACTCACCAGGACGCCACTGAATTCACTATACTGCCTTAGAGTGTAAAAGTTACAAGAGTGCATAGATTTAAAGCTGCTTGCTAAAGCTGCTGTTGTGTTACAGCTCAGACTGTTCATGATTGTGTAATCTGGTTCCTGTTATTCTCTCCGATTGTCTAACCCATTACACGGGGTAACACACTAAGGAAGTGATGTCTGTAATGGTGACGTAACAGGGTGTTCCGAATAAAGGACATTTTTTTGAGTGAATTCTTCGAGTTCTGTGTTGTTGTTTTTTTTGCCATTTTTTAAAAATGTTTTTTTGGCTATGTTGGTTTAGTTATCCTCTTATCGTTTGTCTCTGTAACCTTCTCAGACAATCAGTGCATTGTTGGTTTAGTGTAGGCCCAAACCACTGGATTTATGGATTCAGGAAAGTTGGACTGAAGAACAATTAGAGAGGATAAAGACAATGGATGAATAAAATATTTACAATGTTCTTTCACACATATTTCATTTGTGAAGTTTGAATTAGCGTGAAACCGTCGACCAAAATCATCCTTATAAAACTCTTTAATAAGTAAGAAATATAAAGTTGAATTAACATAACCAAATGTGTGTAGAAATCAAATATCATCTGGCTACTGACTGTAAGTAAATAATAACAATTACATATATGTATAATATAAATATAAATCTAGATCTTTCATAACACACTGTATTTCACAGCCCAGTTCATGTTTCTGTTTGTTCTGTTGTATTTTAACAGTGTTTATAAAGGAAAGCTTGCACCTTCATCATCGACTCCAATCAATCTCTGACACTTTCTAACTAGATTCCACTCAAAAACCAGAATGAGGCCACCTTCCTCGAAAGCTCTTGAAGCTGAGCATAATCTCCCTGTTCTTAACTGACCAAAGAACCACACAGAGGAGAACATATCAGATTTATGTTCAGACAGACTGTGTATGTAATAGTTCTCATAAGGTCTTTAGCCAAATGTTATTTGTTAGAATGAAATTCATCCAACATCAACGTTTAGGACACAGCCTTTGTCTCTCTTCAGGGGTCTTACTGTATGCTGCAGGAATGTAAGCAATCATTTTTGATCTTGTTAGATAGGTAGATAAATAATATTGATCTCAGAGGAATGCAGAATTTTTGCTGCACTACAGGATGCATGGTTCAGCACGTTCACAGTCATTGAGTTCCTTAAAGGCAACAAATCTCAACCATACACAACAAGTTTAAGATTGATTTTAGATGTGTGCTATGCAGCTTTATAAATCCATTTTCGAAAGAAGTTTCCCCACATCTTTATGAAGCAACTGAGGCTGAGCAAGTGCCAGTACCTGAAAATTGATCTAAGGATGATACGAGGGGCGTTCAAGTCAAAACAGGACATGAATACCATGAAGGTAGCAAGCTTTCTCTGTCTGCCGGAGCTATATTCAGACTTCCTGCTTCGTGTCTGAAAAGCAGACCTTCCTGGAACTTCTGTAATGGCTCAAGGACCTATGGGATTCTTTAAATATCTGCACCATTCAAATGTTTTACTGAATGAATCACCATACTAAGCCTGAAATCTTTTGTAAATGTCAATCAGTTTTACACCTTCATTTCTGAGAAGTCCTAGTTTGACTTGTATGTACCACACTTTTTTTCTTTAAAGAACCTTTAATCGTTCTCCAAAAGACTGAAAGAGAAAACCTATTGGAAAAGCTAGATTTAACAGTTTTTCCCCTAAGTGTTGCAGATTATAAGATGCTAGAAAGTGATCAGCGAACAGTTTTCCTGCTGCAAAGTTAATTCACAAATTAAAAATGTTGCATGGATAAGAAACACAAAATGCATAGATTAATAAATTATCATAAAAAACAATCTTGGAGGAAACATAACTGATAGTTAAATAA
>NC_071114.1:19467500-19570000 GCF_024256425.1 Clarias gariepinus | reverse complement strand
AAAGTAGGAGCTTCTTACTTGTTGTAATAAACAGCAATGTTAAAAAAAAAAAGAGGAATGTATACATTTAGCACCAGATGACAAATTCACTAGTTCCTTTGTTTTTGTTGGGGTGGGTGTTACCCTAACCTTACTGCCTAAAGTTCAAGCAGATCTCTGGGAGTTAATTTGTCTGTGTGCTCCCAGGATTATTAACATTTGAAAACAGTTGTTTAGACAGATGCTCATGGTACTTTTAATTGCTTGAAAATTGCTCCTAAGGAGGAAGAGGACTTGTGGAGATAGATGGGTTGCTTGGATTTTCCCATGGCACCAAGGGCAAAAAGACAGGGAGTCTAAAAATAGGCCCTTAAATAGAGCCACAGGTGCACTTCCAATTAAGTCTTTAAAGCTACAATAAATCTGACTCTAATAGTTTTAATATGACTTCTGATGTGGACAAATAGATGCCCTACAGAAATGGCAAAATAGTGTGGTAAAATAAAACATGTGGAAGTGTGAAAATATGGGATCTTTTTACCTTTTGTGTATATACAGTAAACTATTAGCCTAAACTATTTTCTTATATATGTTGAGTTATCTGAAAATTTGCACATTATCTTCTGCTTCAAACTCGAAAAAAGCCATTAGCCAACTACAGGGGACATGAGGATCAACTCTGGAATCACTTTTTAACTCTTGTACGTGACAGCTTAGCAGGTTACATAGCAATAGTTTAAAGTACTGTAGATTTAGCCTAACTATCATTTAGGATAACCTTAAATGAAAAACCACAGAAAAGGTACATTACTATTTCTGATAAATACATCACTATTTTTTAAATCGCTACTTCTAATAAATATATTAGTTAAATTAAATGTAAACAAATACAACAAATTTATTTAACTTAGCTTAGCACATACTATTCCATAAACCATTTAGCAAACATGTACTGTAATACACATATTACATTCTTTGTGAATACATGGAAACACTTACAAATAACAATCATAACATAACATAAGTTACTCTTTCTCTCTTGTATTGAGCACAATAGCATTTAAATCAAGTATCAAGTCTCAGATTCAAGTAATCAGTCCTTTGTATAAGTAAAGAGCGGTATTATCATACAAACAGTTTCCCTGAGATGATCAGCAGCCGATGCACTTCCCTGTCTCACATGTTACTGACTGCAGTCTCTTACAGTACTGTATACTGTACGCAGGTTTTTATACACAGACTCTATATGGTGCTTGTATGTTGAGTCTGTACCTTTGCTCCATTAGTGACTGCATGGGTCACAGTTGTTTCTTGTCAAATGACTTTAGCATTTCTCTTATTTTAGCTTTACAATATATACCTTTTTATCTGCAGGGTGGGTGAAAAGAAACTAGGCATTAAAAATTAGTAATAAAGTCCATATTTTTGTCCTTACATTAATAAATAAGTCCACTAATACAGTATGCAACTAAAGGGTTTTATATAATCAAATTCTTAAACAGAAATAATCATTTTCTGGCTGCCACACATATTTTAGTGTGTTTATAATTAATGTTGTAAAAGAGAAACCACAAAGCATTAACAACCTTCAGCTGTACCTCTGACTTCTAAAGTGATGATGCTGAAGATTCCTTCCATAAATGTTAAATAAACATTTTTTTTTTTTTTACATCATGTTGTTTTCAGAATATGCATGATAAATGTTACTTGATTTGTTATTTGTTTATTATCTTGTAAATTTTGTGTAATACATTTTATATCAGTACAATTTTAACAGTCTTTGAGATATGTGCCTCTTAATAGAATCAAGCAAAGCTTTGAAGTACATTCCTGAAAATAGATACAGATACAGGAGTCCCCGACTTATGAACATTTAGATTACGTATTGTAGACACAGACACGAACGGACTGTGGTTCGCATCTAACATTTGTAGATGCAAACAAATTGCAGAAATAGCTCATGTGTATTGTAAGAAAAAAATAGACGCTGCAGTGCACCAGATACCAATATTTACCATTATATAATATATTTTTATTGTTTAAAGGAATGTTAAAAATATATTGTGTGTGTGTGTGTGTGTGTGTGTGTGTGTGTGTGTGTGTGTGTGTGTGTGTGTGTGCTTGTGGGAGTGCGGGAGAAATCAGTTTCTCTCATCAGTTTCAAAGAATCAGTCCAGGCGCAGTGATAGAAAATAGCTGTCCTATAAAGCTGTCCTTATGGTGAATAATTCTTATTTAAGAAAATTCTCAACAAAGCAGAGTTCACAGTCCAAGAAAGTGGAAAACAGCTGACAAACTGGCGTCTGGGATTCTCCTCGTGATTTAAAGGTGATTTAAAATATACTAGTAAAAACTTGGATTGTGAGTAAATTAGTTAGCCTAAGTAAAGTCAACATCCATGTGTGTGTGTGTGTCTGTGTGTGTGTGTAAAAGTCTTTCTACACAATAACTTCCTACTCCTTCTCCTCTCATGTCGGGGGGATGTTTTTCAAAGGTAAGGTGCAGGTTAATTAGTTTTATTTTTATGTAATATTTTCTATTTATCATTTTTATATGAATATTTTTGGGAACGAATCATTGGAATTTCTCTTATTTCTTATGGACAAATTCGCTCTGAGACAAAATGGCATCCGGGATTCCCCTCGTGATTTAAAGGTGCAGGGACAGCATTTCACATTGAAATTAAATAGACACTTTTTTTATACATTGGCAAATCCTTATTATAAAAAAGATACAAGATTTTTTAAGGGTCTTTTATTTGTGATATTATTAACACAAAATTAGAATGTTACGATGAATAAAAGGTGGCACTACTGAGGTGACAGTGGCCTTCAGCCCTTCTGCATTGTTGGGTCTCGTGAATCACATCTTCCTCTTCACAATATGCCATAGATTCTCATTGGGATTTAGGTCAGGCAAGTTTGCTGGCCACCAAGCACAAAAATACCATGGTTCTTAAACCAGGTATTAGTGCTTTTGGCATAAAGCTGGTCAGCAGAGGAAAGCATGCAGTGCTTCTTGGTAGACGGCTATACTGAACATGGACCTGATAAAACACAGTGGACCAACACCAGCAGATAACACGGTTCCCTAAACCACCACTGATTGTACAAACTTCACACTGAACCTCAAGCAACTTGATTTTGGCCCCTTTCCTCTCT
Organism: Clarias gariepinus; assembly: GCF_024256425.1. Taxonomy (NCBI): domain Eukaryota; kingdom Metazoa; phylum Chordata; class Actinopteri; order Siluriformes; family Clariidae; genus Clarias; species Clarias gariepinus. The sequence continues at coordinate 19,566,860 of NC_071114.1, read as the reverse complement.
TCTTCCAGACTCTGGGACCTTGATTTCCAAATGAAATACAAAACTTACTTTCATCTGAAAAGAGGACTTTGGCTTTGATTATATGTTTAATTAGAATTTTTTATATTTGATTATATTGTTTTGATTATATTTGACTTCAATTTGAAAACCTGTACATCCAGATCGTCAGCTGACACCATATTCACCATATTATAGTGGCCCATTTCAAGCTTTGTGACATGGTATGTTATCCTGTGGTCAGGGATGGAATATTAGGGTTCCTTTTTCTTTTCAAACCTTCTATTGTATAGGTTTGGTGATCCCATGCCACATTCATGTTATATTCATACACACCTACTTATATATACATATTTATATATACCTACTTATATATGTATGTTTATATATACATACATATATATATATATATATATATATATATATATATATATATATATATATATAAACAGTGGTGTGAAAAACTATTTGCCCCCTTCCTGATTTCTTATTCTTTTGCATGTTTGTCACACAAAATGTTTCTGCTCATCAAACACATTTAACTATAAGTCAAAGATAACACAAGTAAACACAAAATGCAGTTTTTAAATAATGGTTTTTATTATTTAGGGAGGAAAAAATCCAAACCTACATGGGCCTGTGTGAAAAAGTAATTGCCCCCTGAACCTAATAACTGGTTGGGCCACCCTTAGCAGCAATAACTGCAATCAAGCGTTTGCGATAACTTGCAATGAGTCTTTTACAGCGCTCTGGAGAAATTTTGGCCCACTCATCTTTGCAGAATTGTTGAAATTCAGCTTTATTTGAGGGTTTTCTAGCATGAACCGCCTTTTTAAGGTCATGCCACAACATCTCAATAGGATTCAGGTCAGGACTTTGACTAGGCCACTCCAAAGCCTTCATTTTGTTTTTCTTCAGCCATTCAGAGGTGGATTTGCGGGTGTGTTTTGGGTCATTGTCCTGCTGCAGCACCCAAGATCGCTTCAGCTTAAGTTGACGAACAGATGGCCGGACATTCTCCTTCAGGATTTTTTGGTAGACAGTAGAATTCATGGTTCCATCTATCACAGCAAGCCTTCCAGGTCCTGAAGCAGCAAAACAACCCCAGACCATCACACTAACACCACCATATTTTACTGTTGGTATGATGTTCTTTTTCTGAAATGCTGTGTTACTTTTACGCCAGATGTAACGGGACACGCACCTTCCAAAAAGTTCAACTTTTGTCTGGTCGGTCCACAAGGTATTTTCCCAAAAGTCTTGGCAATCATTGAGATGTTTTTTCTTAGCAAATTTGAGACGAGCCTTAATGTTCTTTTTGCTTAAAAGTGGTATGCGCCTTGGAAATCTGCCATGCAGGCCGTTTTTGCCCAGTCTCTTTATTATGGTAAAGTTGTGAACACTGACCTTAATTGAGGCAAGTAAGGCCTGCAGTTCTTTAGATGTTGTCCTGGGGTCTTTTGTGGCCTCTCGGATGAGTTGTCTCTGTGCTCTTGGGGTAATTTTGGTCGGCCGGCCACTCCTGGGAAGGTTCACCACTGTTCCATGTTTTTGCCATTTGTGGATAATGGCTCTCACTGTGGTTCGCTGGAGTCCCAAAGCTTTAGAAATGGCTTTATAACCTTCACCAGACTGATAGATCTCAATTACTTTTGTTCTCATTTGTTCCTGAATTTCTTTGGATCTTAGCAAATAGTTTTTCACACCACTGGATATATATATAATATGCTGCTTTTAAAAATACTGAATTCAGTTTTTGTGCACTATTTTAAATTGAGCCTGTGTTTATAAATATTACCTCCCCATGTCACTTTGAGAAATTAGACGGCTTATTTTTAACAGATATAAAATAAACAATTAGTTTGAAATATGAGAATTGTGTTTCTCCTGAATGATGTGTAACTGTGTGCTTTAAGTAAGGTTTATTAATAAAGGAAGTGAAAGCCCTGTAAAGCGCTCAAGTGTTTAAGGGTTAAAGTATTAAAGTGAGGGAAAGTGAGAGAGTAACAGCCTCCATCCATCACCTCACTTGGCTGTAATCGGCCTTCCTGAAGAAACGCATGCTCAATTGCAAACATGAACAGCATCTCGAATTATCTTGCCCCTACATTGTGCCCCCTACAGTGTTCACTTCCTTCCTACAATCCCATATGCCCCGCAGAGACACTCACTGTCCCATTCATGTGGCCAAGGCATGAGTTATGAATGAAATCTTTTCCACATCATATGTCCTGATTGGCTAAGAGCAGCAGATCCAAAAACACACACACACAGTACACACACACATGCACAAACAAACAAAATAACACATAACACATGGAGGTGTATACTGTCCAAGTCACAATGTCATTTTATCTGTCTGTATATAATTATGCCTGTTTGTCATTGTCTTTTATGTTTACTTACTCTAGTGTCTCCCTCTCTGACTGTCTGTATCTGTCTGTCTTTCCTACAATCTGACCGACTGTCTGTCTTTCAGTTATCTTTGTCTGTCTGTCTGTCTTTCTGACTGTGTTATACTGTATACAGTATATGTCTCTCTATCTGTCTGTCCATCTGGTTATACCTGTTTACTTACTGTCTTCCTTTCTTACTGCCTGCACCTGTCTGTCTGTCTATCTGTCTGTTTTTTTATATGTATAAACCTGTCTGTCTGTCTATCCACTTGTCTAGCTATTTTTTTCATCTGTCCTCCTGTCTGTTTGCGTGGTCTTCTATCAGAACACTTACACAGGCATATTATACAGTTAGCTCCTTAGTGCATCAGTGCATGGTCCAAAAGAATGTTATAAGTCTTGATGTTGTTGTTGCCGTTGTATTCGTGTGTGTGTGTGTGTGTGTGTGTGTGTGTGTGTGTGTGTGTGTGTGTGTGTGTGTGTGTGTGTGTGTCTTGGGACATTGCTGCATTCCCTTCAGCTGAACGTGTGGTTTTATTTAACAGAGCCGGTACCCGTATGGTAATAGATGGAGATTAGATTGAAAGTGAATTCCCCGTTTAATAGCGTGCAGAGGAGGGCTGTAAACAAGGCAGAACCAATCTCGGGGTTTTTTTTCCTACTCTCATTCTGTCCTTCTTTTTTATGGCAAAGTCCAGAGAGAGGAGGAAGAGAAGGAGAAGGAGGAGGAGGAAGAGGACTGAGAGGAAGAGAGGAAGTGAGAGGAATACTGATTGTCCCGTGACACGCAGGTGAGGGAACAGAGGAAAAGAACTGAATTCCTAATGTAGCTCTGGACCTGCCAGGTTAACAAAGGCTTTTCTGTGATTAATAATTAGACCATACACCCTGACAGATGTGTGTGTGTGTGTGTGTGTGTGTGTGTGTGTGTGTGTGTGTGTGTGTGTGTGTGTGTGTCCCTGTCATTTACCTAAAACACAGATCAAGCAGCTACATATGTGATCTGTCTCTCAAATAAAACTCTCTAAAAAGAAATTAAGCTGTTGATGTGATTTATAGCAGTGTAGTCGTAACATTGATTATGAAACATTTTGACTGTGTTCTGAATGAAATGGGATTGTTTTTCCATAACCTCAGCACTCGTTCAGAAGAAAAGGGAATGAGAGACAAAGCAGCGAAACAGAACAAAATTTACATTTGTTTTTGGCAACTTTGGTATTGAATGTCAGCTATATGAAGGTGAATTCATATTTTTATGTCTTTTTACAGTTTGAGAAATACCATACACCATGCTTTCTCAGCCAAGCCAAATCATATCCAGCTTATGGAATTCAGGCAGCATCTGCAGTGGTATTTCAGCATACGAACCTGTAAATTTTTGCTTTAAGAACTAAAATTCTTCGGTTTCTTATGCCAAGGCGAATTTTGCAAGTAATTTGCCTCAGCATAAGAAACTTTTGCGGCAAAAGAAGCTTTTGCGGCATACGAGCAACCAAGCCGGTTGTTGCACTTCCGGTTGCGTGTGCACCAGGTCGCCAATCAATACGAAGCAAAGCAAGTTTACTTATTATTTGTGGAGGGCATTATTTGTGCAAGATTTAGTGAAGACACAGCACATGTTTCCCAAGAATGTTATAAGGCACATCATTAGGAATAATAGCAAATTCCTTTCAGGTTTGTTTTTGAAGAATGCAGGGCCAAGAAGAACCACAAATTAAGGTTAAGTGAGGTTTAATATCTATTTTTTTAATATATTTTTTCATAAAAAAGTATTTTCTGTTTTAAATGTTTTAATTGTTTTTATATGCAAAAATATGTGTATAGTGTTGGAAATTATAATTTTATAGGGGTTTTATAATAGCCTGCGATATTTCATCTTTAGAACTTGCCTCTGGAATAGATTAAATTCATATTCCGAGGCATCACTGTATTTGAATATTCAGAAGCACTGAAATATGAAATACAAGCTGTCCCTGACGTACCAACGAGTTCCATATTCCAGAGGGTTGTTTGTAAGTCCAATTTGTTCTTAAGTCTGACAAAGTGATAAGCCTTTGACACAAATATACAATGTAAAACATACTGTGACCACGAATAAAGAAATTAATCTCATGTGAAATCCAAGTGTTGTCTCTGTGCCTTTAAATCGCTGGGGAAATTCTGGACACCATTTGTCTTAGAGCTATTTTACTCTGTTTTGGACTCTGAACCCTGCTTCGTTGAGGACTTCCTGAAATAAGGATTATCCACCATCAGTACAGCTTCATAAGACATCCATTTTCTATCATAGTGCTTCCAGACTGATTCCTTAAAACTGACTCATTTCTCCCGCACCCCCACATGCACACACGTTCAATATACCAGACGTTGGACATTTTATGCATTTACTTAAACACTGAATTTAAAACATTTAGTATATAAATATAGTAAATATTGGTATCTGGTGCACTGCAGTGTCTATTCTTTGTACAATACATACAGTATGATCTACCAGAATTGGAACCTCGGTCCATTTGTATCTGGGGAAAATTGTAACTCGAATGTTTAGAAGTCAGGGACTGCCTGCTTTTTTTTTAATGCTCAAAGTTTGTGCAAAATATCAGATAACATTGTATCTAGTGCAAGGGATGCTGTTCAATTATGTTCAAAAAAAAAATGTAGGCTTTTTTGTTAAATCTTCTATTATTTAGTCTTAAAAGTGAACAAAATGTGCCTATGCATGAAACTGTAGGTTGGAGATTTAGATAATAAGGTAACAGTGTATGATACACACAGAGACACAAACACACACTAATGGCTAGCAACATAATTGGGCGAAAACCAAACATTATTTTAGCAGAAACACCTCTTACGTACTGTCAAGATACGCATACTGTATGATACACACACACACACACAAACACACACACACACAGTCCCAACATACAGCAGCTGTCTTTACACAGCTCTTTGATATTTCATGATGTTCAAACTGTCAAACTCTTGGACACAAGTTTGAATGTATTTTTCCATATTTTAGAATAATTTTGAAGGTTTAAAAACCATGAAATAACACATATGAAATCAGGTAATTATGAAACTACCACAACAACACCTGTCAGTTGTTACAGTATATTAAGACATAAATGTCAGCTTATCTTGACCTTGCAAGAACAGTACTGTCCATTGCATTTGCCAATCTATCATGCACAATCATGAACCTGGCTCTCATGAAGACCATCCTAGAAAAGTAAGACTAAAACTTTCCCCTGATGCAGGGGAGAGGTTAATTTAAGGTTATCAACCTTAAAAATCACCAATTTACACTTATTTCACTTAATTCTATGTGGTTCTGTGAACAAACATGATAAAAATCATCTCATATAAGCAGGACCCAACATTAGGCAAATGCATCCTCAGATAAACAACAGCACATAACTTTTTTTTCATTGTGCCATTATTTATTCAACAAAAAGTAAAATTAAAAGAAAATAACTTGGGGCAAAACTAAGTACCCCCTTACTACTTCCACAGAATTTATGAGGGTAAGTTGCAGTCAGGTGCTGCTAACCATGAGCTCATGATTAATTGACTATCACCAGGTATCACCTTTATATCCTTTATAAGATCCTTTATAAAAGCAGAAGTATTGGCAGTTTGCAAGTCCGGTCTGGAGCATTTGGGTGTGTGTTAACACAATGCCAAGAGGAAAAGACATAAGCAATGATCTTAGAGAAGCAATTGTTATTGCACATCAATTTAGGACGTGTTATAAAACCATTTCTAAACAATTTTGAGTTTTTTTTTTTTTATTATAAGTGTAAAGAAGAAAATACAAAAAAAAACTGTCAGCTACTGTACATCTCAGACCCTACAGACCTCACCGAGCAGGTTAAATGTTAAAGCCCCTGACAGCACAATTAGAAAAAAAAAAAAAGTACGGTTTGCTTGAAAGTGTTGCCAAGAAAAAGCATCTTCTGTCTTAAAAGAACATAGAAGCATGACTGTGGTTTGCAAAACTGCACCTAACAAACCATAACACTTCTGGAAAAATGTTTTATGGACAAATGAGACTAATGTAGAATTGTTTAGCCTTAACGGCTAGCAGCATGATTGGGCGAAAACCAAACAGCATTTCAGCAGAAACACCTCATACGTACTGTCAAGATACGCATACTGTATGATACACACACACACAAACACACACACACACAGTCCCAACATGCAGTAGCTGTCTTTACACAGCTCTTTGATCTTTTATCATGTTCAAACTGTCAAACTCTTGGACACAAGTTTAAATGTATGTTTTCTGAGGGGTGATGGGTTAGGCTTGTTTTGCAGCCACAAGACATTGGCACCTTGGAGCCATTGAGTTGACATGAGCTCCTCTTATACAAGAGTATTTTACATGCAAATGAAAGACCATCTTTACAACAACTCAAAGTTGGTTGATCCTGACTGATCCAAAGCACACTAGGAAATCGACATCAGAATGGCTGACAAATAAAAAAAATTAAGGTTTTGGAATGACCTTGTCAGAGTCCAGACCTCAGTCCAAAGAAAATGCTATGGTGGAACCTGAAGAGATCTGTGCATAGGAAAATGCCGCAAAACTTTAAAGAACTGAAGCAATGTTGAATGGGCCAAAGTTTCGAAATGAGGTGAGAGATAAAATTATACCCGAAAAAATTTATACAAGTTACTGCTGCTGAAGGTAGATCTACAAGGAATAGCAAAAGCAATTATAAAGAGATAGATAAAAGCCACATAGGACAAGGAAGAAAGTATTCGATGGGTTTCTTAAGGATAATGGCACTAGAAAAGAGAATTTAGACTAAAAGTGAGATCAAGATCAGATGGTGGTGGTAATGCAAGATAGTGGATGTCAACCACTGGTAAACACCAAGAAGTAGAAAAAAAAGAAAGAAAAAAAAGTCATATGGTGTTGTTAATTTCAAGTTGTATTGGCCTAATATTGAGATCTGCTACAATCAGATAAATTTTCTATTATCTTTATACACAAAAAAAAAAACATAGAATTTAAAGAGGGGTTTTTGAACATGACACTATAAACATATGTGCTGTGGTGTCTGGTACAGTGATGTTGTGTAAAAATGCAGTGGCTAACAGGTTTATTTCTGGTGCCATCCTTTATCTGCAAAGTAAAGTCAGGAGCCATGTGTGGTCAGAACAAAAAACAACAGCCGCACTGACTCTTTGCAGATAACTGACCCATTGTGAATAAGATGGGATCTACTGCACTCTGGTGTTGATCAGTTCTCCCTATTGCAACGGTCCGCATGAGGCCTGGCCTTCAATCTCCATCTGTCTCTTCACTCTATCCAACCTTCATCATTAAACATGATTACCATTCACATCAGGCTTCATTATAGCATCTAAAGGTCAGACTTTTCTTAACAAAGCGACCCTAATGAGCCTGTAGGTCACCGACACACACTTCTACACACACTTCTACATACACTTCTACACACAAACAGCTTGCAAGTATCAAATGTGGCTCATGCCCTGGAGGTGTGTGTGTGTGTGTGTGTGTGTGTGTGTGTGTGTGTGTGTGTGTGTGTGTGTGTGTGTGTGTGTGTGAGAGAGAGAGAGAGAGAGATAGAGAGAGAGAGAGAGAGAGAGAGGGAGAGAGAGAGAGCGAGAGCAATAGAGAGAGAGAAAGGATGAAGAGACATATCGGGATGGATATGCTCAGGATCAGTGGTCTTAGTGCACATATAAAAGTTTCTATAATAACAGCTCATTTGAAGGGACTTATACAGTTGGCACTCCACATAAAAGGGCTTTAAAAATTGAGTCTCCAGCATCACTATTTGAGATACTTCATTCTCCTCCAACAAGCATTTCAATGTACAGTTGTGACTGTGTGTGTGTGTGTGTGTGTGTGTGTGTGTGTGTGTGTGTGTGTGTGTGTGTGTGTGTGTGTGTGCGCATGTACTCGTGTGCATGTGTGTGCTTGTGCATGTCTATGTGTGTGTGTGAGTGTGTGTGTGCTTCAGAGAGAGAGAGAGAGACAGACAGACACAGAAACAGAGTAAGACAGAGAGACCAATACACAGAGTGTGTGTGAGAGAGGGAAATGTTCTCCCTCGTTCTTCTCCTTTAGCTCTAAATCACTGTTTACAGCCATTCAGCTGAGACAGAACAGAATCCATCAGTTCGCAGTTCTGTACCTGCTGCACATATAAACACCTCTCTGTCTCTGTTCCTTCTCTCTCTCTCTCTCTCTCTCTCTCTCTCTCTCTCTCTCTCTCTCTCTCTTTTATCTCCTGCAGAGTTTCAGGTCATGTGTTCATGGCCTTGGCAAGGACATCACAGGTGGAATGTCCTCTTTCAGATATTCACTCACTTGTAAAAACTCACTCTCCGACTCAGGAACTTTTGCTTTTGCTTTCCTGCTTCCTGCTCTCTTTCTTTCATGTATCTTTGTGAAATGTCTGTCTCTTTCATTCTATCTTTTTGTTATATTTTCTCTCTTATCAGCTTAGTTCAATTCAGAAATGTTTCACAGGCTTGAATGTTGCACCTTATGTTATTCTCTTGAGATCACAGATGTACTATGTACTATCAATCTAATTTGCCACTTCAACAGCATGTCCTTTGAATCATAAAGTCTTGAAAAAAGGAACAATGAAAAAAAAAATGCTATGAAGCTTTTGTTGCTAACAATTAATGAAAATGTTGAAGCTCCAGTTAAACAGTTGGCTATCTAAAAACACTACAAAAGGTCAAAGTCACAGAAAAAAAAATAAAGATATTCCTTAAAAAAATACTTTCTTTATTGGCACTGAGTTTATTCATGGGGCATGAACTCTGAAAGTGGAACTTGAACATGTACTATACAGTACAGTACAGTACATTACATTATGATGCATTAGTTGATGGATGAATATAAATTAATGCAAATTATATAATGTAAATAGAGTTTATGTTGCTTTTTGTTGTTTTACTGAAACAAACAGTAAATTTACATTTAGGCATTTGGCAGACGCTCTTATCCAGAGCGACTTACATTTTTATCTTATTACACATCTGAGCAGTTGAGTGTTAAGGGCCTTGCTCAAGGGCCCAACAGTGGCAACTTGGTGGTTGTGGGGTTTGAACCTGGGATCTTACAAACCGTAGTCCGATGCCTTAACCACTGAGCTATCCCTGGCCCCCTAAATGTTTGATTATTTATTGAACTGGTAGTTTGGTAGCTTTAACCTCTACCAAACTCTACCATATCAGTGTATGAGTTAAAGCCAACTTCATGTTTGTGGTGTTAAGATGGGTCTAAAGGAGAACCTTGTCAGTTGAGGTAGACATGGCCAAACAGGTGGCTATACAGTACGTTTCCATTACTTTTTTTTAGCTGCATAAGCCTTGTTTCCAATACAAGTGGTATAATTGTTCCCTTAAGCTTAAAACTATCAACACCGTGTGACTTTTTATGGACATGAACACAATAGCTGTGTGTGAACATTCCAGATTTTTCAGAGAGTACAACTGGTTAACAGATTTGCAATGCCAGATTTTGACATGTGATATTGCAGAGTGTAAAGATTACTGATGTGCACATCTAAAGTGATAAACTTTTATTCCTTGGCCTCGAGTGGATAAAGCTTTATGGCTGCATTTCTCCTCCATCTGTCTGTTTCCTAACAGGCTGTGTTGGTAATGAACCTGCTGCCAGAATAACCATGATAAATCTCTGTGTAATCGGACAGGAGAGGATGGAGAGGTGCGTGTATGTGTGTGTGTGTGTGTGTGAGAGAGAGAGAGAGAGAGAGAGAGAGAGAGAGAGAAATGCAGGGGCAGAAACAAGGCGAGGGGACAGACAGAGTGAAAAAGGGTAGAGATTATGATTGTGACATGGTATCATAAATCAAAGAGCCATGGCCGAGTCCGAGAAAACGGTCAGTGTCATAGTAAATGGAGAGGCTGTGTCTCACATCACACTGAGAGACTCAGCAATATGTAGTCTTTTTAATGAATTGGTGAATGCTAATGAGATAATTTGGGGGTGCAGGAGACAGAACTCCAGTTCTGTGATATGAATGGATGTAAAACATTTCTTTAAAAATTCTTTGTGAAATTTTACTGTTAAGGGAACCATGAGACTATGCTAACACCATGACATGCTAACACCATGACATGCTATGCTAGGCTACCAAACTGACAAGATAATACCCTAAAATGCTACTATAACTACCTGACATGCTTTGCTAATATCCTGATATGCTACGCTAACACCCTGACATGCCCCTTTCTGTCATTTTTGTGCTTCTTTCAGTTCTTTCCATATTATTTCATAGTGTAATTAACATCCCATAATTGATTTCATTTGCACGCACATCTGCTTTCTGTCATAAACCACAGTATGATTTAACATGAACTACCAAGTGACAGGATGCTGTGAAAGAAGTTATTGTTAACATCCTGAAGATGATAATTTTCCTTTTGCTGCACCTACTGTAGGTGTCTTATTCTTTTTGTACCCGAGCAATTGTGTATATTTTGTTACTTTGTGTGGGCTCTATAACAATACACTGTGCATCTTTTTGTTTTATTAACCTGATGAGAGATTAAAAGAGTGGTTGGTAGAGGGCGAAATGATCTTGCATTATGCTAAAATGTGAGTGATCACAATATTTTGTATAAATTAACTGTCTCCGTTAGAAATGAGTTGTTACTATAGAATTTCATATTAGAACAAACACATTAATATAAACCTTTGACAGTTAGAGCTGCAGTTACAAAGTACCTTCTGACCAATCATTATCCAAAGCAGTGCCGAGTTATGAATTATAAATATTACACATGACAAAGCCAAAAGTAAGAGTTGAATGTTTATTACATATCAGTTTTGCTCCTTTGGAATTATGGATCTCCTATTAATAGCACCCCAGCAGGAAAAGACGATAAACACTTCACTATAAGGATTAAACAGGGAGATGTAAATGTGTGCATTTCCGATCAGTGTGAACTTTCGATTGGTCACTTCTGCTTGTAACAGTGAAAATTTAAAATTGATTTTAAAGTTCAATAAAGCTGTACCTTTAAAAGGAGAAGGTTAATGTATGCTTGCAGTGCTGAGTCTGTCCTCACATTGAAGTTCTCTGTCATTCCCCCTGTCCTGTGCAAAAATTATTTATATAATGTAATAGTGCATAAAGAACATTTGTTTTCACTAGCTCAAGGAATAATCAGCTATACTCCTTAAATGTACATTTTATTTAAATATACAGTAATTGCAGCTCCATCATCTTACACATGAGGAAAATTACTGTCTACTGTGTTCTCTGGTGCATCTTAAAGGTTCTATGTTGGACAAGAAATGAAACCTTCATTTTGTGTTTCAAACCCTTAATTATCCAGTAAATCATTTTCTTGCAAGTACAAAGAGTCCGATTTCAGGTACTAAATTAAAACTTGTAGCAATAAATTTTCCTTTTGCTGCTCCTACTGTAGGTGTCTTGTTCTTTTTGTACCCAAGCAATTGTGTATATTGTGTAGTTAATTTATACAAAATATTGTGATCACTCACATTCTAGCATAATGCAAGAATGCATGTGTTCTCCCTCTACCAATCTCTCTTTTAATCTCTCGTCAGATTAATAAACAAAAAGTCAAAAAGATGCACAGTACATTGTCATGGAGCCCACACAAAGTAACTTCTGACTCCTGAAGTTACAAGTGAGTGTTACAAACCACTGACACTGGAGACTCCCTCCATAAATGTTAAAGCTCCCGTATTATTTCTTTGTTTAAACAAGTTATGACTAAAATAGTGACACAATAGTATTTTTTTTTTTTTTTTCGGAAAAACAAGCTTGTCCATCATTAAGAAAAAAGTCTGACATGAGATGTTTAAAACACATATACAATTTTTATAATGTCAGAACATTTGCACCGTAGAAAACAAGCCACTGTTGCTTCATGCATAGGGAAAAAAACTGTAGAGCATGAGAAACAAAAAAAAAGAGAGGGGATGTGTTTTTTTTGCATGCACAAACACACTAGAAACATATAAGTCTCTTCTAAAATGATCTAAATGTTTTACTTCCATAATAAGTCCACGTATTGTCCACTAAAAGTCTCCTTACAAAAATATTTACCATATTATTAATTTAAAAAATCATAATACTCTGTTTGTGTGTAGCATCAACCATACATGTCTCTGTTATGATTGAGTTGTTACTATAGAATTTCATATTAGAATAAGCACATTAATATAAACCTAAATTAAAACTAGTAAGCAATACATTTAAGTTTGCTATCTCACGATAAGAGTTTATAAGAGTTTGTATTTTACTTTGAAGTCAAAGATACAAAAAATTCAAGATTTTATGGAGAGACAGTGTGCAATGTAAAAAGATAATGTACTGTAATAAGAGTAAAATATGTAATATAATAGACTAAAGCATGTAACAACCTACCAAGGTAAAAGTTTCAGTGAAACAGTGTAACAAAATAACAAACTGCCAGTTTAACAGTAATAATACACAGTGTATTTATAAGCCATTAATATAAAATTTTATACTAGCCCCGAAATGACCCATTTCCTAAATTTGAACATGTTTCCATTTAAATCAACACAACAAAGTAACTCATTAAGGTAATAAGGTAATAAGTAATGTAACAATATAAAAAAGAAAAGTCATCATGTTTCCCAAAAGTCACATAATTTCCTACGTTTTACTTTGAACCAAACTCTTTTTTTTATATGTAAAATTTTTCTCATTTTTATTGTAAATATAATCACACACACGCACACACACACACACACATAAAACCCTGTAGTTTTAGTCATGTACTGCGGTGTTTTGCTTTGACTCGTGGCTTTATATTTCCACCTACACTGTACATTAGAGATCAATGCAGTGACAGTAAAGGCTGCACACTAGCACAGTGTGGAGGCGTTAGTGCTGAAAATATTGAGTTTCGATATTTTAATAAAACTATTGGACTTTTTTTTTAAATGACCTGCAATCACCCTGCATTCCGCCAACTCATCTGAACACTTTTCACCCTTCAAATGTGCGACCCAAGAGCAAAACTTCAGTATAAATGTAAATATTAGTGCAGAGTAGATTTGGATTTAGTGGATTATGCATTTATGTAGTTTTAGATTAACCAGCTTAAAAACAACATTTAGCTTTGTATGTAAGTGAAGATTTATTTATTTATTTAGCTAAATAAGTTCTACTTTTTAAGGATCATTCGTGATTAAAATTTCATTAAATTTATTCATGGAAAAAAAGACATAGTTAAAGCAATAACATTCAAAGAATTCTAACAATTATATATTTTTAGGTAATAACACACAAATACTTAGCATCCTAATATAGAAACTATATTATTACATAAAATATATTTGTATAAATAGCCAGGCAGGAAATTTAGAAATTCCGAAGAAAATATTGTGTATCTAAAATAACACACAGATTATTGGAGATCACTTATGAACTTAGTAGAGTTGCATGGTAAAAAAAAAATCTAATAATTAAAAAAATGTAAAATAGGTAATACTGTAGAAAAAAAAACTGTACTGTATCCTCATTTAATAGTGAAAGTGAGAGCATTTCTATACTCTTAAAATGTGATGAGAAATAACAGGATTGGGACCTAACTGCTGTGCTGCCATAAGAAAAACAGTTGTTAAAGTTAGAACTTGCAATTGAAAATGGTTGTGTGGTCTGATGGGATCAGATTGATCCAATGCCAAAGGACTAGGTGCATCAGGGTAACAAGGGAAGCACAAGGAGCGATGAACCCATCACGCATAATGTTAGCTGTACAATACTCTGGATGCAGTGTTATAATCTGGGGTTGTTTTAGTTGGTCAGTTTTAGGCTCAGAAACATTATGCGCCAATAAAATGAAGTCAGCTGACTACCTACAGTAAATGTACTGAATGACCAGGTTATCACATCTGTGGAGTTTTTCTTCTGTGATGGCACCGGCATATTCCAAGACTCAAACAGTGAAAGAGTGAACTGGCCACCACATTGTGTGCTGGAAATAAAGCTAAAGTTAACTGAATTATAGTAAATATTAAAGTGTGTGATGTTTATTTTCGTGGAGCAGAGCATATTATTCACAAAAAGTGTTATGGTCATAAGTATGGTGCTGTCGCAGTGCACCGGGACAGAAGTGAATCTTCATCATCAGAAGTGAATCTTTGTCCTGATAGGACTGCTTTTAGGAGTTTTGCAGAGTGTCGACAGTGTGGGCAGAAGTGTGCGGATAACATTAGTTAGTAGTCCTTTGCATTCATTTCAAGGTTTAGGCTTCAGTTCTTCAATAGGCATCACTGCAATGATGCAGTGTTGATTGTTGAATCTTGTTCCTGATAATGTTCCAGATCTGGCCTTTGAGAAATCAAGAAAACTAAGAATCAATTTTCCAGCTGATGGTTGACTTACAGTATGAACTTTGGTCATCGATTGAGGATGCTTCTACTGTACTCCATACTCTGCCATTTACTCTAGGGCTAGTAGTGATGAATCCATATCTTGTCACAAGTGAATATTCTCTTAAAGAAACTTTCATTTTTTTTAGAGTATCACTGCCTGCTGCTCTTCTTTTGTGCAAATCACCAATGGGGTATCCATTGTTACTCACACTACAGTTACAAATTAACTGATGTAACACATTCAAACATGTACATTAGTGACTGGGGAGACATCGGTCTTGAATGAAAAGCACTGATAAGATGTGCTTTCCAACAAAACTTTTAATATAACCACAGAGTGGATCATTTATGACTTACCCTCATAGCGTTGTTGCTAGCTAGTATTAACTAAGACAAATTAGAAGGCAGCAAAACCATTTTCGCTTTTATGTACAGCTTAAAAAGTAACAGCAGTTATGGGTACACTGCATTACATGAACAAAAAGCACTTCAGCTGTGATTATAGACCAAATAATATTTGAACACAAAGGGGAAAAAAATACCCTTATTAAGTGGACTCTCAAAACACAGATGACCACTCCACCAAACAATTCGAAATGTAACTCACATAACCCAAGCACAAATAAGTAGCACTGTTCTATCAAACAACTAACAACAAAAAACTAATGAACCATAATGAGCTCACTGGTACTGTTTATTTAAAAACTGAATCCATCTTTCGAAAGAAGAGAGCAGAAATAACCAACGCAGTAGTGTTATAAAGAAGAGGGCAGTAACGTTTCACCAAAATATGGCTATTTATTTAATTTACCTTAATTTGTGCCATCATTCAGTTACATGAGTTACATGTTCTGTACATTCAATTACACTTTGTCCGACAGGTTCTATTTAAGTGATTTCTTGGTTTAACAGGTCTGGCGGTAATCCGGCCTGGGGATGGCAAGTGAAATTCAACTCAGCTTTCCAAACATCACCGTTCATTTATGATTTAGCAGGAGGGCTTTTTTTTTTTTTTACATCAGGCCAGGCAGATTTAAACAACTTCCCTAAATAAATAAAATAATATTTTAAAAACTGAATTTCGTATTTATTTAGGTTATCAGTGTAATATTCACATTTGTTTGATGATCTGAATCATTTAAGTGTGACAAATGTTAAAAAAAAAAATAGGAGGACATTACATTAAAAATACAAGAGGGTCTGGATCTTTGGAAGCATAATATAAAGAATAATAGAAAAGTTTTAAAGACACCTTTGGGATGTTTTCAAATGATAATTCGAAACTATACACTGAATATAAAGTGTAGTGTTCATATGAAAAACAAAACAAAACCAGAATGAAATAAAAGTACCTGAAAGCTCATGCTTAGTTGAATAGATTAAATGGTTCATGTTAGACATACAGTATATTGCCAAAAGTATTCGCTCGCCTGCCTTCAAATGCATATGAACTTGAGTGATAGCCAATTATTAATCCCTAGAGTTTAATATGATATTGTCCCACTATTTGCAGCTATAACAGCTACAACTCTTCTTGGAAGGCTTTCCACAAGGTTTAGGAGTGTGTTTATGTGAATTTTTTGACCTTTTTTTCAGAAGCGCATTTGTAAGATTAGACATTGATGTTGGACCTGAATGCTTGGCTCGCCGTCACCTTGCTTAGTACACTAGTGCTCAGTCATGTTGGAACAGGAAGGGGCCATCCCCAAACTGTTTCCACAAAGTTAGGAGCATGAAATTGTTTAAAAGGTATGCTGAAGCATTAAGAGTTTCTTTCACTGGAAGTAAGGGGCCAAGCCCAGAACTGCAAAACAACCCCCCACCAGTTCCACCATGACTGCGCACCTGTGCACAAAGCAAGGTCCACTCCCTGGTACAAATTGTACTAGACTCTCTACTGCACTTGGTATTCCACTTTTCAGTCTGTGTTCCACTCTAATTTCATTTTTTAACCTCTAGTCCTCCTTTCCGCCCACTTTTTAGTACATTGATTAGTCTATCATCTGGACCATACTGGTACTTTGACTCTTTAATAAATTTAAGAACAATCCAATTCCATCACCATTACTAGGACATATTACCAACAAAAAAAAGAAGAAGCACCAGAAAATGTGACCCAAATGGATTCCTCTTCCAAACTTAAAAACCTTCTAGAACCTGTTCCATTTACCATCGCATTTACCCGTGAACACTGACACAGTGCTGGTGTCTTTGATAGTTTAGAGTTGAAAGTTTCGTGGCCTTCATCTCTGTGTAATTGTCTCAGGTCAGCTTAACAAGCACAAAGAAAGAGGCTGAGAAAGATAAATTAGTGTCACTGTATCGGTTTTCTTGCTTCTCTGAGACGGCCAGGAGACATGAGAGATACAAATTATCCCATCTCACAAATGAGTTCAGCAGTGTCCTGAATCCCTACCACTAGCATCACCACACCGATCGTCCAATCCTCAATTTCTCATCTCCGCCACTTTGTCTCTGTCTGTCATTGGCTTTAGCAGATTATTGGCACTAGTTAGCTCATCTGGAATTGTTTAGTTTGCTGGCACAGCAGACAAAGCCTGCAAACAATTACTTACCAGCTGTCTGGTACAAGGAGAGCCTTACACAGACGAACACTTCACTTCAGACAAATCTATTATTAATCATCGCAACAACAAAAAAATTCACTTGATTTGTTACAGTCAACTTCAATTTTTGGTGAAGAAAAAAGTAAGAAAGAAGCTTTTATGAAATCCAGACAAACTTCAATTCAGTTTTAGAGTTTGTTTCATTTACTCTTATCTCATTCTGCCTTTATCTAGCCTTAGCCAGTGTATGCTAAGTCTCGTCCATCTCTGCCTCATAGATAACAGCCCTAGCACTCCAATTCCTCTGCACAGATTGTGAGAGATGAAACCATGATGAAGATGGAGGGTGGAAAGGAGTGCCGCGAGAACCAAAAGGAAATAAATGAGCATTAACAGGAAGTGAGGAGTGCGAGAAAGAGATGGAGTGAAGCCTGGGAAAGGAAATGAAAAGAGGAGCAGGATATATGAGAGCAGAGATGAGCGAAGAGAAAAGGAAAGATGAAGGGAAACGGTGGTGTTTATCCCGTCTGTGCGTGCTGCTAAACAGATGATGATAAATGAGCAGCAAGCATGGCCTAGCATGATGTCCTCAGTGGAGAAGTCATTTATTTCTAATTATCTCTCAGTTAATATTAACTCTGTCAGTGCCGCTCAGCTGCTCCATCACTCCACACTCAGCTCCAGGCCCGAGCAATATGTTCCGTTTTTAGACGTTACACACCGTCGATTTGTCAAAGTCCTATCTGCAAAATATGTTTAGAGCTTTGAGTTCATCTGATGATGTAGCTTGATGTACTGTAGCTTGATGTAGCTTGATAGCTGCGCTTTAACCCGACAGAATCTACAGGACAAAACAGTTAGTTTTACATGCATCTTGATAATCTGATTGTAAAAACTTATGTGCACACAAAAACAGTTGAAAATTACTTAATCCAAATGTATTTTCCTATAAATAGAAGGATAATCACTGAAGCTTAAAACCATTACATAGTTTTTATTCATTTTCCACAGGGACATTCGTGTCACCTATTGCATTCTGACCACTGTGGAAAAAGAAATTAAAATGCCTTTATGGCAAGGGTTTTATAGATAGACAAGAAAGATCACTGCACTGTCACCTCATACAGTCAGAGGTGAGGGTTTAATTTGTGCCTCCAGTCTTTGTCCATACAAGTTTGTGCATATTCACCCTGTGCTTGGTAGGTTTTCTCTGGGTACTTTGGTTCTCCCCAGACTCCCAGACATATGGTGTTGGCTGATTAGTGTTTCGAAGTTGCCCATACTGTATGGTTGTGTATGTAAATGTGTGTAAGCCTAAAGGTTGCCAGGTTGTGGGCCTCAGCAACCTAACTTCCCCTACAGGAATGAATGCTGTCATAAAGTCATAGGTCATTGCAGCCAACCATGGTTTGGTGATGACAGCTTCAATTAACTGATAGGTGGAAAGATCATTATGAACAAATCATTTTACTTGGTTTTATATGTAATATTTAGTGATATTATCTTCTCACAGTTAGCTAACCCCTATTATTTGGACCTATTAGGATGTAAATTGTCAATGTCAATGCTTTTATCAGTTGCAAAAACATAAATAGTGATTTTCAGCAGAACACAGCAGAACCACAATTCCAGGGTCATCTAGTCACCAAATACCATAAACGCATGCTAATTTTTAGTGATTATGCAGATAAAGGAAAAGGTTTGGAGTCTTGGCATGAAACGACTGATGTAAGGCAGTGTTAATGCCTAAATTCACATGGGAAGTGTCTTGCGATTATAACGACTACATCTGCATAAACATCAATATAAGCACAAAAGGAGGTTCTCAGCCAAGCTAATAAGGTGGCTTGGAGAACTGCATCCATTCCCACAAGGACATTATTGATCGAATCTGAGGCTGGAAGACAGAACGTAATTAAATGGAACAATTGGGAGGTGTAAAATTAGCCTTTGTGTCGTTAGAGCTGGATGAAGGGTATGTGGTAAAAAAAGGCCTGTCTCAGATGACTGATGAGTAGAACCAATTAAAAGCTGAGGGAGAGAGAGAATGGGGAGGGCGGAGTATGGATTTATCTGAGATAATGAACTTCTCAACCTCTATTGATCTGATAAAGGAACCTACAGGAAACCGAAGAGGTCTCAACATGTCAACACAAACCTCCAAATGGCCATTTTGTTTGTTTTTATAAATCTACTGAGGAGAACTTACTTGTTTTATTTGTTTGTTCAGGGGATGGGGGAGAAAGTTCTTTTTTTTTCAAAGGTAAACCACCAATTTCACCAGCAATCCAGGGTTGTGTTGTCTAATGTGAGTTCTTTAAGCTTATGCAAGTCTAAACCAAGACATTACAGAACTAGGAGAACTGGCATGTTGTGCATTTATGCACTAAATAACACAATTTGACACACAGTTCTCTGGCTCACAGTGAGTGCCACTGGATTCACATTAAGAGTTCAAGTGGCTGAACTAATTACTTCAGCAAAATCATCTTGTGCACTAGATCTGTATCTACACATTTTCTTCAACAAATAATACAAGAAATAACTGAACCCCTTTTTAAAAACAGTCAACTCTTCAATTAGCAATGGCTACATTCCTTAATATTTTAAATTATCAGTTATTAAACTGCTAACTAAGAAACCTGTTCTTGACCCTGTCAGCTGGCCAACTATAGGCCAATATCAAACCTCTCCTTTATGTCAAAGATCCTAGAAAAGGTTGTGGTACCACAGCGATCCTACTGTACATAGGAATAACATTCATTAAATGCATTAGTCATGATGTACTGTAGGCCTCATAATAGCAAAGAGTCAGCGCTGGTTAAGATGGTAAATTACCTCCTACAGGCCTCTAATCACGGTTGTGTCCCCTTGCTTGTGTTTTTTGGACTTAGTGCAGCTTTTGATATCATTGATCATACTATACTCCTCGATAGCCCAAGTCCTAGATGCTGTAGAAGTTAAGGGTGGCTCAGGTCTTATTTAAATTATTGTTATCAGTTTGTAGATGTAAATGATGACTATTTAATGTGTAATTATCAAAGTGATGTTTGGTGTTCCACAGAGTTTTGTTTTAGGCCCACTGCTATTTTCTCTCTATATGCCTTCTCTGATCAACAAAATTCATGAGCATGGGATTAGTTTCCACTGTTATGCGGATAACACACAGGTATATGTCTAAGGCAAAGCCAGATGAGAAACATCAGTTTAATAAAGTTAAAAGAATGTGTCAGACAAAGACAAAATATTGGTACCAGTACTTATATCTTATATCTATAAATAAGCTTTTTGATCACACAGTAACTGATGGACATTCTGATTCAGCATGTGCAACAGTAAAAGATTTTGGTGTGATTGTAGATTCCAGTCTTTTAAGCTCATGTATATAGTATTAATAGGATAGCATTCTTTCTTGAATTATTGAGTCCCTGCTTTCCCTCTGCATATATACATTCAACCTTATACATTATGTGATGGTGACCATATTTAAATTTCTCTCTCTCTCTCTCTCTCTCTCTCTCTCTCTCTCTCTCTCTCTTTCTCTCTGTGTCTCTTTCTTTCTTTCTCTCTCCCTTTCTTTCTCTCTCTCTCTCTCTCTCTCTCTCTCTCTCTCACTACACATGGTACTCCTGAGTTGCCAGTGATCCATACCCCCTGGATGGAGGCCTCTGGCTCGCTGACGAGGATGGCCCCCATGTGGTCTGCTTAGGATGTGTGTGGTGACTGGGGATAGTTGTGCTTGACCATGAAAACATTCTTGGACTTGGCTGATGCAGACAGCGGTTCCAATGACTTATGACTGCAGTTGCTCAGTAGTGCAGTTGCTCAATAGAGCAAAATTCTCACAGTGTAGTTAACAGTTTTTTTTTCTGTGCCTCCTGTAATAAAATAAAATAAACGTCATTTTAACTTTAACACCTTTCCTGCTTTACTATACTGTACTTTGTGCTTCCTGCTTTAATATACTGTACTTGCCAACCTCCTAACACACAGTACGACTGCAGATCAATCGCTGCATCTGATATTACCAAAATTAAAATAGGTTCCTTGTTGAGTCTTGTTCCTCTCAAGGCTTCTTGCTATTGTCATCACAGGGAGATTTTCCTTGCCACCGTCACTTTTGGCTCACTCAACAGGGACAATTTGATCATTCTGCTTTATACGCATTCCTCACACTTTCAAACACATTTTCATTTTTATTTCATTTTGTAAAACCTCACTGGCCTTTGTTAAAAGTGCTACATACACACTCGGACAAAATTGTTGGTATACTTTTGTTAAAGGAAGAAAAACCCAACTTGAAACTGAAATAGCTTGAAAATAAGTTTATAACATTATAATAAATAAAAATTTACTGAAAATTAACTAATGTAAATCAGACTTTTCGCTTTTGAATTGCCGTTCACTAGAAGCATTTTTAAAAACAGCCTAATGAAACTGGCATGGACAAAAAAGATGATATCCTTTACCTAAGCATTTGTTGCACAACATTTTGATGCAATCACTGCAATCAAGCAATTTCTGTAACTCTCAATAGCACATTTCAACAGGTATTTTGGCCCACTCCTCGTGAGCCTTCTTCAGACTTCATGTTTCAGCTCTTTCCACAGATGTTCAATAAGATTTTGATTTACTGTAAATCGGGGCTCATAGAAGGCACTTCAGAATTGTTTAAAGTTTTGTTCTTCTCCACTTTTGGGTGTTTTTAGCCACATGTTTTGGGTCATTATCCTGTTGAAAGATCCATGAGACTAAGACAAAGCTTTCTGACGCTGGGCAGCACACTTTACTCCAGGATGCCTTGTCTTGAGGTTTTGTTATACACTGCACATACAGTATTCAGGAAACCCCCTGCCAGATCCAACAAAGCAGCTCCACAACATATCCGAGCTTTTTCCTTTATGTTTTATAGAAGATAAAATGTTCTTTTCTAATTTTTGCATCTGTAAGCATATAGAGCTGATGTGACTTGCCAAAAGAAATTCCAGATTTTTCTCATCTGTCCAAAGGACATTCTCCCAGAAGCTTTGTGGCTTGTCAATATGCATTTTGGCAACATCCACTTTCACTTTTTATGATTTGCTTTGAACAGTGGAGTCATCCTCGGTCATCATCCATTAAGTCCAGTTTACCTTAAATGGCAACAGATGATGTGATCTGTCACTGATGTACCTTGACCTTGGAGTTCACCTCTAATCTCGTTGAAAGTTGTTCTGGACTCTTTGGTTTCCAAACACATTATCTGTCTCTTCAATTTGTTATAATTTTTTCTCTTGCGGCCACATTTAGGGATTTTGGCTACAGTTTAGTGGACCTTAAACTTCTGAATAATACGTAAAGGACAGGACAAACAGGACTTTGGTCACAGGAAAATTAAGCTGCTTAAAGATGGTCTAGTAGCTATGATCTTTAACTTGTATGTCTTCTAATCTCCTAAGACAACTCTCTTTTTAGCTTTCTGTGGTCCATATTCAGTGTGGAACACAACATAATACCAAACAGCACAGGGACTACTTTTCATCTTTCAAAAAGGCAGACCGACTAGGGTTAGGGTTAGTTTGAAGACATCAGTGATGATAATTACACATAAACAGACCCTGTGGTCAAATTATGTTAAATTTTTTCTAGCGGGACCATTATTTTTGTCCAGGCCAGTTTCATTAGTTTGTTTTGTAAAAGGCTTCTGTTAAACTATAATTCAAATGCAATGTCTGATATTCATTAGTTAATTTAAGGTACATTTTTATCTATTATTACTTTTTTGTTGTTTGTTTGTTAAGTTATTTCAGTAACCATTGTGGGTTTTTTCTTTCTTTAACAGAAAGGTACCAACAATTTCATTCATTTTTGTTACTGATAATCTCATGAAGCCTGTGATGGATTTTACCTCCATGCCACTTATAAGCCATTAACATCAGCAAGCTGGTCACTGTCATGTGTGAATCTCAGTTTTAACTCCTATTACAAGCCGTTCCAGATGTGTGTGTATGTGTGTGATGCAGATAATACATGATGCTTTTTCTGATTTAATAAATGACCTTTAACAGTTTCATTCATGTTACGTCTCTAGCCCTTTGCTGCACATTTGTTTTGCATTTGTAGCTTTTTTCTGTTCAGCATAAACAAATCATTTTTATGATGGAAGGCCCTCCCCTGCATAAGCTGAATCTAATCCAAAAATGCAATCAGAGCATTCCCCTGATGAGTCCCAGAACATGGTTCCTCCACAATTGTAGCTCCAGATATAAGAGCAGACACTTTTCTGTAGTGTTGATTATTTTCATTGGCACCCACAGACTGTTGTTAAGAGCATACAAATATGTCCACACATACGCCATCATAGCATCCCATACAGAAATGTAAGGACATATATGAATTTAAAATTAAGTTATGTAGATTACATACACAGTGGCAACAAATATTTTACTGTGACAGATTGCAAATCCAAAATTGTGCCTGATGATACAATTTTTAAAGTGGTTGTTTCCCATCTCGTCTGTTCCAACCACTTCATTCAGCATCACCAGTATACTAATCACCAGTTTAATCATCTGTCATCATCTGTACCTTTTTCTTAATTGTTCATGCAGTTAGACGCAGTTAGATGGTTTTATTGAATGAATCACAGGTCACTGTGATTAACAAACAAAAAAACATTCCTTTGAAACATATGCCATAATTTATTACAACAATAATTATATTATTATAGTAAATTATAATGTTGATTCTGATCTGCAACCCGAAGAGCCAATATTTAATTTACAATAAAACAGTGAGAACATGGCTAATGTTTAAACTGAGAAATTTTACGATTTTATGCAAAAAAGAAGGTTTTAAAAAGTTGGCATAGGAGCATGCTTACCATGGTGTAGTATCTCCTCTACTTTTCATAACAGTTTGAAGATGTCTGGGTATTGAGTTTATGAGTTTGAGAAGTTTTGGTGTTGGAATTTGTTCACATTCTTGCATGGTACAGGTTTCCAGCTGTTAAAAGGTTTGTGGTCATCTTTGACATATGTTTCGTTTAATGATATGCCTAAGTGAAAGATCTGGACTGCACGTAGGCAAATTCAGCACCCAAACTCTTGCCATGTTGTTGTAATAGCTGCAGTATATGGTTTTACATTGTCTTGCTAAAATACACAAGGCCTTTCCTGATAACTTTACATACCATTTTATTATTCATAGTGCCTTCCAACACATGCAAGCTGCCCATACCGTATGCACTTATGGACCCGATACCATCAGAGATGCTGGCTTTTGAACTGGATGCTGATAACACGCTGGAAGGTCTCCCTCCCCTTTAGCCCGAAATCACAGTGTCCATGATTAGCAATGAGATTGTCCAATTTGGACTCGTCTAACAAAAGAACAATTTTTCACTTTAAAGTAGTCCATTTTAAATGAGCCATGGTCAACAGGACAGGACAGCACTTCTGGACCATATTTTTATATGGCTTATATTCTTTTTGCATAGAGCTTTAGTTTGCATCTGCATATGGCACTTTGTGGTTTCTGGAAGTATTCCTGGGCTCATTTAATAATGTCAATGAAACAATCATGCCCAACTTTTTTGAGACCTATAGCAGACATCAAATTTGAAATTAGATCATTTAGTGGATAAAAGTATAGAATTTCTCAGGTCAAACAATTGATGTATTCTCTATGATCTATTGTGAATAAAATATTGGCTCATGTGATTTGAAAGTATTTTTGTTTCAATTTACTCAAATTTTAAACTCTTATTCAAATTTTTAAAACTTTGTTGGAATTCAGGTTCTAATCTTATCTAATCTAATATGGATATATTGTTTATATCCATATGCTACATTTTTATATGGAATGACTTTATTATTTCTATAATCACAGTGGAGGCGTGAGACTAAGCTTCCAAGCTTATATAGCTGATCACATGTTATTAACCACATGCAAATGGTTTGTGTTCTATCTGAATCTTTAGTTTCGGGTTTCTTAGTGGATCATTGTCTTGCATTTCTTGTACTTTTTTTTGCATTTTGTTGTTAGCTCAGGGAAGCTTTAATAGTACCTCAGTCTTACAAATGAAGATCATCATTCTGTAATGGAATAGATGATGGAATCAGTACAAATGGACAATATTTCGTTGCAAAGAATACAATCATAAACTCTGTAAATGGTACATTAAAATTTACTTAAACTTATTTTTTTTTTTTATTTGCACAAAAAATAAAGACCCCTTTCACCTTGTCTCAGGTTTAAAATATTTCTTAACAATTTCTCATTGAATGTATAAATTAAAATATAAAATGTTCAGACTGAGGTGTGGTAAATGCAGGCCTGCTGCCAGAACTCTAAATAAGAAGTTTCTCATTCTTTTGGGAGGATGACTGAACGGCAAATGCTTTTGGCTAAAACTTCAGTGACTGTTTTCATCCTCACCACTGTCACGGAGCAGCTTCACTTTAAAATAAGAATAGAAATGCTGAGAAAGTAGTAAATGATGCAAAAAACAGCTTTTAGTGCTTTTGGTGCATGTGTGTGTGTATGTGTGTGTGTGTTTGATCCATTACGCTGTCACATGCAAACTTTTTGTCCTTTCACCATTTTGTTTTTTTAATGCTGCGTATGCGGATGGGACTCCTGTGAAAAGTGAAACGCGTTGTCTGTTATAAATGATTCAGCCTTTTGCATTAAAGTGTCCTCAAACATCTGTGACGCCTGAAGGCATGGGACAAAAGCTCAAGACGCTTCGTTTCTCTTTAACACTTCCTTTTAAGCCTGTATTCATGAAGCTCATGAACGGTGCTTATAAATCATTTTGTCACTGTTATGAAAAAGGAAAACTTGTGTCAGTCTGACGCAATGCATTCTGGGTAATATGCCGACGTCTATAGTGACACTGATGCAATCCTCATCTAACAAACTTCACTGAAGATTATAAAGAAAGAAATGCACTTATTATAGCTGAAATAATAGCTCAATGAGGATAAGGGGAGATGGACCAGGGTTCAATAAAAGCAAAAAAAATACATTTCGAAACAAATGAACCTAAAGGGGAAAAAAAACCACAATTAACTCAAGTTTTGAGTATTTTTGCAGTAGACAGGAGTTGGAGACTTTTTGAGATTTTTACAATATATTTGATGGCTACCCAAATCAGGAGTCCATTTACTGATATGCATGGATAAGCAAGGGCAGGAGATGATCCAACATCTTGGAAACATTAAATTCAGATAAATTATGAAAAGGATAAATAAGAACAGGTGACTGAGTGGAAAAAAGGTCTGAACCAACAATAATACAGAGAATCACAGCAAACCACCCATTTTCTGAAAGATTCATGCACTCTTTCATCATCTATACCACTTTATCCTGTGTACAGGGTCTCAGGGGGGCCAGGAGCGTATCACAGGAGACATAGGGCACAGGGCTATTGGCACACATGCATACATGTTAATTCACACACTATGGGCAATTTGGGGACACATATTTAGCCTAATCTGCTTGCTTTGGACTGTAAAGAAAACCAGAGCAGCCAGAGGAAACCCTCCAAGCGCAGGAAGAACATGGAAACTCCATGCACACGGACCCAGGGCAGGAATCGAACTTGGTCTCTCGAGGTGTGAGGCGACAGTGATAACCACTACACCACTGCTGCATAAACGCAATGACAATTTTTATATCTCCAAAATTGTTCAGCTAGGTTTTCTTATATTTTTCTTATATTGTATATTGTTGTCTTATCTTCTATAGATATATTTTTCTTATCCTACTGTAGCTAAATTCATTTTCTATAATTTAGTTCTTTTTAATCCATATTTATTTCACATTAATAATATTTTATTTTTAAGGTCATGGGCGATCATTTGAGCATTTCACTGCATAATAAGCTCTGTATGACTGTATGTGACAAATAGAATTTGAATTTGAATTTGAATTTGAAATGGGTCAGGGCACTATAAAGTCACACATGAACAGAAATCTAAAACAAAATTCACGCAGTGGAATATTCAGACAGGGATAGATATGCTGTGCTAAACAGGATCATCTTAGAGTAGCTAACCTTTAATTAGAGGTCACACAGGATGCAAAAAAATCCTGTTGACATTAATGTAAGTGGACACAATACATGAGAAAGGAATGCACTTTAGAGATAGTGGTTAATTTCTCATCCTTTTTTTTCCAGACAAGTTATCCAGATGAACTTTAACCCCATAAATTTTGGGTGCGTGGGTGAATAGAAAATGAGTGTAAGGCTTGGGTCATGCCTTTTTAACAAAGAAAATCTGCTTAGCATTAATGTATCACTACGACAAAAAGCTTTTAGTGCTCCACAGTCAACACAGTATCTCATAAGTCACAAACACATGTCACAAGACCAGTGATAATCACCTGATTCTGATCCAAGGAGTACAATCAGTGCTTTCAAGTAACACTTTCACAACCATTACATAAATCTTTTAGAAGTAAAGCAATAAAGAAATGCTGGAGACTGGAGTGTCTTCAGGTTCAGGTTGTTCTTTGTTTTTTTATCTAATGAGCTTACAGTAGTTAGTTCTGTCTTTAAAAAGGGCAGTGCAGCTTTGGCCCTTCAGAATATGACTCCGCAAGACCTCTGGGGGTGTGCCCTGCTGTCTGGCAACAAATCATTAGCAATGAATCCTTTGTGTGATATGGGTTGCGGTGTAGGTCCTCAGTGGATCGGACTTGTTTGTCTGACATGTCGCATGGATGTTTGATTGGATTGCGATCTCAGGAATTTTAAGGGTGGGTCAACAGTCCTAAATTATTTGCCTGTTCAGCCCCATGCATTGTGAATTGAGTGTTCCGATACCTTTCTGTCATGGTCAGCATTACCTCATTCAGCATTTTATTTTTCTGTGGGATCGGGTTGAACAAGCTAGCCATTGGTCCCCTCAGGTGTAGATGGGCCATGACTGCCCAATATCCTGTTGGCAATTTACTTGTCTATACACTAATTGATATTCTATATTATTCAGGTAATCTGGCAGGGTTGAGGTAATAAATGGCATCTCCTATATCTTACCAGTTTATAGTTAATGCTGTGGAACACTCGCACTCTCTCTTTCATCTTAAATGTTTCTTTTTTTCAGAACATCACTGGACCATGTTATGATAAAGACCGAAAAATGTCACTGAAAAAACATTTATCTCTAAAAAAAATGAAAACATTTATCTTTAACCAAACACAAAAACAGTAATTTGTGAAGAATAGACATTTGTAAAAAATACCAACTGGCAGAACGGCTAGTGCTTGGAAAATAGTTGTGGAAGCAATGTTGTCATGCAACCCGACACAATGCAGACTGTTACTACAGTACCTTATTAGGTACTGTAGTACTAATTAGTTTATAATTAATTAAAAAATGAGAATTTTTCTCATTATTATTTATTTTACATTTAACCTTGTGAGATATATGTAAAATAAGTTGATTCTCTCTTCCATTCAATTTCTCGTCAGGCTCTTTTTTCCTTTTTTCCAAAAATGAAACGCTAAAAAGTACAGACGGAAAATTCCTTGTGAATGTGCTGTTACTATAGAAACTATAACATATTAGAACCAGTGCATTAATAACAACCTGTGCTACTGTTAGTGCTACATTAACATTGTATACAGAGTCACAGGGGGCTTGCAGCCTATCCCAGGAGTCTTAATGCACGAGGCAGGGTAGACCCTGGACAGAATGATAATCCACCACAGTGCACACATACAGACACACTCACACACTCATTTACACACTACAGGCTATTTGGGAATGCCAGTTAACCTAATCTGCATGTCTTTGGACTATGGGAGGAAACTGGAGTCCCGCAAGCACGCAAGCACAGGGAGAACATGCAAACTCCATGTACACAGAGGTGGGAATCAAACCCGCACAGTGCTAACCGCTAAGCCACTGTGTCGCCCTAGAGATTCTATTCTCTATTCTGTACTATTAACAGAAACTAATTAATACATTTGTGTTTACAATGTTTGAAACACTACTGCCACCCCCACCCCCAAACACACACACACACACACTTTATGTAAAGATTGGGTTATCCGCTGTTTTTACTCCAGTTTTCATTCTGAATAATTCAGATTAAAATGGATCGCATCACACTTTAATAATGAAACATTTTTATCACTCTGTGTGTGTGTGTGTGTGTGTGTGTGTGTGTGTGTGTGTGGTGAGGTTAATTATTCAAAAGCAATATGGTTTGGCCAGGGGTTAATACAGTATCAGGTGATGTGTGTGAGTTCTCTCTCACACACACTTACTCACACATACTTTCTCTCTCTTTCTCTGGGGAGCAGGTCATGGACAGACTTCTCTCAGGAGACATGCATTTGGCAAGAAATTGGAGGTCAAGGATATCTATCTATCTATCTATCTATCTATCTATCTATCTATCTATCTATCTATCTATCTATCTATCTGTCTGTCTATCTATCTATCTATCTATCTATCTATCAATCTATCAGTCTATCTATCAGTCTGTCTGCCCATTTCTTAGATTATTTCTTTGCTTTGTTCTTTCTTGAATAGAATAAAATTTTGAAGCACCAAAATTCTCTCTCTCTCTCTCTCTCTCCCTCTCTCTCTACGTCCAGTTGTGCAGTCCTTTTTCTAAAAAAAGAACAAAGGAGAGTTTGTGTCCATCTCTCTTCCCTAAATGACTGGCTGATATCCTTTGCTCGTTATGCAGGACCGAATTTACTCGTACATGTTCATTACTGTGAACATTTCATACTAAATGAGCATATTAACATTAATTAGATTAAATTATGAGAGAGATGCTGTCTATATACAGCAGCAGCTCACTCATTCCCAATTCACACACTTCGGACTGCTGAAAAGTTTGAAACCTTACAACTTCCATGGGAGCGCCTATCTATATCTATACATTCCAACTTCACTGACTGATAGATGAAGGATGATAAAGGAACCTGTATGGAACATTGTAACACTATAGGGGTTTTCCTTTCTGAATGTTCCAAATCAAACATTGGTAAATACAGTCAAAACAATCCCTATGGAACAATCACTGAGCCTGACTATCTATCTATCTATCTATCTATCTATCTATCTATCTATCTGTCTGTCTGTCTGTCTATCTGTCTGTCTGTCTGTCTGTCTATCTGTCTGTCTGTATGTCTGTCTGTCCCTCCATTCGACTATCTGACTGTGTGTCTGTCTATGTATCTAAGTCTATGTCAATCTGTCCATCTATGTATCTGACTATCTGTCTGTTGGACTGTCTATGAATTGCCTGTCTGCTTATCTGCCCACCTGTCTGTCCTTCTTTCCAAGTGGTTATCTGTCTGACTGTCAGTCTGTCTTTTTGTCTGTTTTGTCTTTTTGTCCTACACTTTGATACTATGTATTAAACTGTCTTTCTGTATCTATGTGTATGTGGGTCTTGTATCTGTGCAAAATGAATAAAAAAAAGAATGGTGTGTGTGTGTGTGTGTGTGTGTGTGTGTGTGCGTGCGTGCGTGCGTGCGTGCGTGCGTGCGTGTGTGTGTAAGAGAGAGAGAGAGAGAGAGAGAGAGATCAGAAACACTGCAGCTCCACCTACAGATCCTGATGTATGTTAAAGAAGGAACAGAAACCTAATGTCACCCACCATCCACTCATACAGCTGAGCAGGGTTGGACACATTACACCCTAATGCACAACTCAAATTACAAATATACTGTATACAAAACCAACAATATACCCAGATACACAACTCACAGTAAACTCATATACACAACCATGCAATACACCCAAATGCAGAACAGCACAATACACCAGATACACAGTTAAACAATATACTCTACACAGATACATAACTCTCAATACACCAAATGCACAACTACAATACACACAGATACAAAACTCAAAATACATCAGATACACAACTACACAGTATACTCAAATACACCCTAATACAGAACTCAGCATACACCTAGATACACAACTCACAACTCACCCAGATACAAAATAGACCTAGATACACAAGTAAACAATATACTTACATATACAACTAGAAAAAAAATCATGAAATTATAGTGTCATTATGGAAGCAGCAGATGAAAGCGTGCAGACAAATATAGGAGAGTCCACTGTTCAATAGTTCAAACATTTAAGGAGGGAAAACAGGTGTGTTGTCTAACATAGACTATTGTTTTTTGTTTTTAATAGTATTTTAAGCATAGCGTTGCTGCTCAAATTTTGTACTGAAATGCTACTATAAGCGAATTCATATTTTACATAGCATTAGAGAGAAATGTTTCCACAGTGATGCATAGCTAGAGAAAATATATGATGTGAGGTAGAAGAGAACCTGTGTATGTGCAGTGAATTAAATCCTTATCGTTAAAGTGTGTTATTACACATTACAGATCTCTGTGGTAACATACTGTAGGTCCATAACTATTGATCCTGTTTATATGATACACTGCTGTGTTTCGCTTTTTGTTGTATTAGTTTCAGTTTTTATTTTTTCTATTTACAAAGTAGTCTTTTGTTATGAATTTCTAAGAAATGTGTATACAGTAAGTGGTCTTCTAACTTGGTTGCAGCACAATAAAAACACTTTTGACTATTTATACCTTTTTATTAATTTGCATAACTTGGCAAGAAAACAAATGATATTAGTATTTACTCAAAGATACACTGAAACATTTTTTTGTGCTATTGATGTGACCAAAAAAAAAAAAAAAAAAAAAAAATACATTTGCAAGTGTTGGGGGGGGAGTCATTCTCCAAGAAAAACTAAATGTTTTTCCACAGCTTAGGAAATGTTTTGAGAATTCCAAAAAGAGTTGTATAAGTCTGCCTTGAAAAATGAGCCAAAACATTTGAGAAAAACTGCAATGAGATGTCATATACAGTATGACAGGATAAAATAAAATCATAGTTGTAAGGATTTCCCCTCTTTTTGTGGCAAACAGTAAATGAAAACTAATTGCGGGTAGAAACATGTGCCAAAGAATTGGGCCAAAGATTCATTCAATCCAGTCTTTTGATTTTGTCGCTATACAAATCAGAATCAAAATCAGATTTTTTTTGGCCAAGTACTGTACTGTAGGTTCTGGCTGTTAGTGTCTCTCGAGAGATACAGACACGCATACAAGCAATGTACATGTTTTTATAGGCAATGCAAAATACACAGGAAATGCACAACATTATAAAGGTTAAATAAAGACAATATACAGTACTGTACATTATAGACTAGTTTTTGTAGCCCATTTACTATTTATTGTAGACTACAAATCTTTAAGGCAGAACAAAGAAGCACCACTGATTTTTGTTCGCTGTTCTCACTGTTTGCTGCACTCTGTTCCTGTCCTGTTTTGTGGCTGCTCCAAGCCAGTCTCTGCTAGACTATACTGTACCTCCTCAGCTGGTACAGAACATTTTTCCTCTGCTTGGACTTTTTGAGGATGGACCTTATGTTGGTCTCACACTTTAGGTCTTGGGACCTTAGAAACCTTAAGGTATCCACAAATGAGACAGAGCTTTGGGATACTGTGAGAGGGAGCAGTGCTGACGGAAGTCCACTGACGAAAGTGTAATTTGTGAACTTCAGGAGTGTAAAAGCTGGGTGCATAAAGGTTCAGTCATTAGCATGAAGGGAGAAGAGCTGTGGGGAGAGGACACATCCCTGGGAGCACCATTGCTGACTGTTCCTTTGATACTGTACAAGAGAAGTGCAGAGAATCTCCATTTTCAAAAATGAAGACTATGTGTTGTGCATGCATATAGAACATTAAATAATCACATCCCATGTTGTTGCATATTAAGGTGAAAATAAATTTATAGTAATAAAGGTTTATCTTCTTGAGTAGGGTCATGTGACAGCACAAACTGAGCCAGAAGATTCTTTTAGACAGTGCTCCTTATTTCAGAAATATTTCAGAGATGACAAACTTTAGACATTAGTTTGTTATGACAACTGAGGCTGAAATCAGCATCAGCAACTGCTGCTGCGAAAAGGCAATTTTGTATTTTAGTATGAATAAGAGTAAAAATTGTCAGAGAGATTAACATGAATATATTTAACCCCTGTGCCCCTGGGCTGAATAATAAAATTGTCCATTTTTATCGCCAGCTGAAACGTCTGGCCTTAGTTTCTTTTTATCAAATGGCTTCAATTATTAGCAGCCATTTTGTGGCTAAACCTCAGGATCACACGCTTTTAACCTTGCAGTGTAGATATCCCGTCCAAAAAAATATGGCCAAATTAAATCCAATCAGATCATTTTAACACAGAGAGAGGGATTTTTCTGGAATAAACAGAACCATATGGGAAACATTCACAGAACGCTTGTGTGTACGATGGTGAGTGAGTGGGAAACATACGATTATTCATGAGAGAGAAAATATGCAGGAGGGAGCAGGAGAAAGGGAAGATAAAGAGGACGCAGGACGGCTGGATCCTGTCTTTCTCGACAGAACAATTTGTTCATAATAGAGAGAACAGTGTGTGTGTGTGTGTGTGTGTGTGTGTGTGTGTGTGTGTGTGTGTGTGTGTGTCTGAGAGAGAGAGAGAGAGAGAGAGAGAGACATACACTTTGGTATAGTCCTGCTATCTATCAGAGAACTGCCTGACCTCTGACCCCCAAACCCCCGATTATAGGGAGCCAAAGAGTCTCTGAGAATCTGGATCCATTTCAGAGTGAGAGACAGAAAGCAGGAGAGAGAGAGAGAGAGAGAGAGAGAGAGACCAACATAAATAAAGACAGTCGGAGAGACAGCCAGACAGAGAAGCAAAGAATGAGGGAGAGAAAGAGGGAGAGAGACTTTCACACAGAGATTACAGTGCTATAAAAAAGATCAGCTCAACATGCCTCCTTCACTCACCTTTGGTAATTCACACTGGGCCCATCTATCTAGCATAAAGCCACCCCAGTTTGTGATTTTAAGTTGCATGCCACTGTTCTGGCTGTTTTGGAGTTAGAAGATGCTTCATGCTTGTTGGCAACTAGTGTAATGCATAATATATGTATTGGTAATACCCTGAATAGCATGAACAGGTTCTTTAAACTGTTTTGCCAATTTTAAAATAAAGGGTCGACCTAATTATGATCTTTGTTGGTCGCTTGTGATATAGTGGTCAATTTTGTCCTCTGCTTGGAGCAAAAGGACCTCCCAGGCCTTGCTGTCTCCCTAATTTGTTGCCAGCAGATGTAAATATTCTGATCTCAGTGAGTGTGAGAATCAGCTGTTTGTTCATTCCAACACTTTCTGTCTGGATTTAATGTTTTACCAAAAACATATCACTCAGATCTTCATTGACATTGCAGCTTACACTGTCTGCTTGCTGCCAGCAGCTCTTTGTCAGTGTGTGTAAGAGTGAGAAAGAGACTGGCTAATTTTAAAGTGATCATTTATTGAAATATGATATGTCTAAGCATCAATATGACAATTTGACAGGCTAATGTAGCTAACAAGTAATGAAGGCTACTAGACCCAACTTGTATAAATTTAGCTCTATTATTTATTAACACAAAATCACCTTAAGAGAAGGGTTTTTGTTACAAAATTTTTTGTCTTGAAAATATCAATGTTTGCTGATATGGTAACTCATGTTAGTTGTGTTAGTGGTCAATGCTAAGTGTAAGTACAGTGCATTTTTCTCTCATAGCAACACACTTGAGGTAAATGTTGATCCACATGTCTTTTGTCTGAATTTTATTGTTATGTATTAACACTTACACTGTAAAAAAATGCAATATTGACTTGCTAACTAGCTGCAATATAACAATATAATCCTACATTTTATTTATATCCTAGTTGTATGTTTTTATAAATTGAACCATCAATATGTGCAATGGGCATAAAACAACAATCCATTATTTTTTAATATATTAACATTTACATTTAAATGCCAACAAGTTTACCACACTTACTGTACATTTACCTAATATTGACTAATATCATGTGGCCTACAGTAACACATAATGTGTAAAAACTTTCTTGGATGTGTTTGTCTTTAACAACAGCCAAAAAGACATCAAGTCAAGTAGCTTACTGTTCAATATGTTCAATACATAGGATAAAATACAGTACATGTAGTAGTTGCATCGGAACATTGACAAAGTTTTCAGTCGGATGCCTTTGGCACCCCTTGTCTTGGTTTGTCTTGTTTTCCACCTTTAAAATAATCTTTCTTAACCTGTGCTTAAAGCGAAACTCAAATTACAATATATATATATATATATATATATATATATATATATATATATATATATATATATATATATATATATATATATATATTTATATTTTTAAGATCCTAATAAAATGTTTTTGAGGTTGTTATTCCTGTGAGGAGTTTGCCAGCACAGTTACAATGATATTTAATTTCAGAAGAAAACAATTACAACCATAGTGATACACTAATAGCTACTAAAAACAAAACTTCTCACTTAATTTTAATTTTCCAGTTATGTTCAATTATATTCATAGTGTAAGGAAATGTTGGAGCAAAGTCTTGGTTTGTTAGCTTTCTACTAAATGTGTTATGGTACTGACAGCAGTATCAGGATGAAGTTGAAGCTGATACTTTAGCTTTACACAAAGTGTTTAGATAAGAAATTGGGAGAACTGGACATACTGAAGGACTAAAGAAGCGCTGCATTGATCTCACATACTGTATGTTGAGAGCTAAGTCCCACTGCACTACTACTTAAATAATTATTTTGATAGTGTAAAGCTGCTTTGCAACAATGACAATTCTTAAAAGCGCAATACAAATAAAAGTATATTTAATTGAATATTAGGAAGGTAGTCAGACTGAATTATCGATAATGTACGTATCCATTACTAAAGGTTAAAATACACCAGCATGTCCCTAAAAGAAATATACACAATTCACATGTAGTAGCCAAGAGTGATGACGTGATGATGCAGAGTAATGAAACTCATTTAACCTTTAAAGCTGCAGGTACAGATAACCATTTTTTATATAATCTTTTAAACACAATCGTATAGTCACTTGCACCTGCAATTTCAACACATGTTCTTAAGTCAAAAAGTTCAAAAAGATCATCTTTCAGAGTGACTGAGATACATACTGTAATATCCACTGAGGAAAATGCCTTAGAAGGGACAGATCAGGGAATGAGCGATGAAATCATAAATAAATAAATGACAATAAGGAATAAAAGAGAAAGGGAAAGAATGACAGAGAGGTGAAGGGTTTTTCCTTTCATGACCAACTTCAAAAAGAAGGGTGCTAGAGAGAGCTATTGTATTGGAGAAACAAAGAGGAAATAAAAGAGAATGTGAGGAAGAAAGAAAGAGAGAGAGAGAGAGAGATGAAAGATAGGGCATATGACAACATAAGTAACTTTAGTACTTAATACTTAATGAAAGCTGTGTCAGGACCTTTCTTTATTGTGTGTCACATCTAAATGTTTTGCATATTTGTTAATTTCTTATTTGTTAATTATTCGACAATTTAATTGAATTTAAACACATTTAATAAGTAACTTAATACTTAAAGTATTTACATTATAGGATGTCATGTACTTATCGCTTATTTATGTATATAATTATAGGTTAACATATGCAGAAATAATGTATACTACATGCTCTTAATAGCATACATGATTTCTACATATCTACATATGTATGTATTAAACATAATATCAGAGTATATCATCTACAGATTTTCTTGAAATTAGTTATAAAACAATTAAATCAAGCAATACTGCTACTATTACTACTACTACTACTACTACTACTACTAATAATAATAATAATAATAATAATAATAATAATAATAATAATACAAACAAATATTACAACTTAACTGTAGTACATAAATGCTGGTTGAAAACAAATAGTAATCATTCTGTAATCAGTAACGCATGTTTATGCCTTTGATATTTGTAAAAGGATTTTATTATAGTTATTTATAAAGCAGTAAGTAATTACAGTAAGTGGTGGAGCAGAACAAATGGCTACAAAAGCAAGGGGGGCTTTTGTTTTACTGTTTAACATGTTTTACTGTTCAATGTTTCCAGTCTTAAATTAAAAAGCAGCAAATAAATTTATACACTACACTGCCATACTTACATTTAACATAAAGTACATATGACAACTGAACAAAAACAACATCCAATACAGTAGTGTAAGGAGAAATTTTCAAGTAGTCAGCAAATTCAAGCTTTATCATATGTGCATACACTATAAACTGCATATTTTTTTTACATTTGAAAAGAGTCTGAACTGCCAGAGAAGAGCAGAGTAAATTGACATATTATACAGTATGTCATAAAGTATAATCCAGACAATTAAACAGATATGTAGGTCCATAGTTTGTACAATGTTTACAGCAGCAATATTTACTGTGATACTTGTAGGCATGTTATTATATGCTAATTACATTGTAATTAGTAAAGGGTTGTTTAAACAAAACCTTGTCCAGGATACTACAGCAAATGAGTGACTTCTCACTTTAATGTAAACTGCAGGCCAACATAAAATAATGGCAGGCTAATTTATCCAAATCTGGCTTAACCACAACTCCACCTCAGTGTAAGCCAAACTTTGGGAGGATACAGAGCAGAACCTACAGCTGGAACAGTTTTAAGCCAGAAATATAACACTACATGTGTGTTAGATATACTTGGCTACATTGGGGTAATTTTTGGCTCAGATTATAAATCCTGTATAAATGCTGACTCCCAGTACACCTGCCCGTCTGATATTGTATCTAAACTACATTTACTTTAACAAGATCTACCAGATGTACTTATCCTTAGTCTCCATCAAAAACAGAAACTAAAAGATGAAATAAAATGAAATTAGCTGTTATATGGAATAGAATGCATGATATAGATTACATGATGAATAAGAACAAGAGCTGTTTTAAAAGTTTCTTTCAGAATCAATATTATCTTATATTTGCTGTTATACAACAGTTACTGTAGTTCAAGTCCACTAATTTAATTGGTCAAGTGGCTTTACAAAACAGCTTATCAGTGATGACAACTAGCTAGAGAAATTAAATAATTACACAAACAATGTTAAATCTTGAATCTTTAAAATGTGGTGAGTTTGGAGTTCAGAAGTCCAGTCTGTTTCTTTTTAAGAACATTTTAACATTACTGATACTTATTATAAGAAGCATAATACATACAACTAAAATCAGGGCATGCACATGGGTGCAGGAAAACAATAAAATAATATATAATAATATAAAATAATAAACACCCACATGTGACATATTTAATGTGATGCTACCTGTCCTGCAGTGTGGCATTTTATCTTAAGATTTCCATACTAAGATTTATAGAGCCATACATTATGGAACATAGGGCCTAAATTATTGATTTGTCACTGCAGGTGGTGGTAAGGCTGATCACAGCCTATTGAGAGGATCAGAAAGAGGACTGTTTTTCTTTCTGGCAGGAGTGGTTATGATCAAAGTCTTCACAGTGGGATGCTTTGAGTACCCGACCTCTTCAAAATATTTAAAGTTTTTTTTTCCTCCTTAGCTTTTAAGTGATCCACTGATCAAGGATTTTTTTTTTTTTTTGAAAATTTACACATTTCTCTGGATTTTCTTTCAATTTGAAGAGACAAAAAATAGAGTTGAGTGCGACAATGATGTTTATACCTTCTATAATATATGGGAGAAAGGGACCATGTTTTGTGAGCAGTCTACCACATTAACTGTAGCTATATATTGATAAATAGTATGTCAGATTGTTCTTTAATAAATTAAGAGGGATAATTGTTGGCAAATTGCTGTGATGTGGAAAGATTAAGACACGTGTTTATGGTGGTAACAGTTTCATAGCTTTATCACATCACTCAGTCATGGATTTTTTCTTCTCCTATTGCATTGAGTCAGTTCTCGGTTTAAATTGCATGCTTGCTTAAAAGCTCTGAAATAGTTTGTCTACATTAATAATCTTAACCTTCAGTGAAGATCAAACTGTTTGTACATAATTAAAGACTTAATAAAACCCACTCCCCTGCTTCATGGAAGTGGTGAAAAGTAAGCTAACTTGTATGGAAGCTTCACTAAAATGTATATTTCTAATTATAGAAGTAATTATCCAACTCAACTGAAAGAAGAAAAAATGTGGTAGCTAAAATACAATTGTGTAGCATAAGGAAGGTACTTTTTTTAGTCAGAAGTGTTCATAGTTCATAAAGAAAAGACAGACTGTGATATTTTACTGCCCTATTGCTGTAAGTCTAAAGCAATGGACTAAGCAAAAGTGAACATCACTTTGCAAATATTTGTGCTACGTAACTAAAATAAATGTGTGCTATTTGGAGCATTAATGACCAAGATAACATTTCCAGGGAATTTTTAACACTGTCTCATGCCGAGACAAGATGTCCAGGCGGTCTGCCACCAAAACAGGAAAACCAAACAGCAGACAAGAGTGATTTACAGGAAAATAGGAGGAATTGTATTTTACACACATTACACACATTCCTGATGTCTGTGTGAACATTTCTTGACATTTTGGCCACCCAGTCACTCAGAGAAAATGTGCAGACCCAACAAATTATACTTCCCTGACAGAAAAGTGGTTGAAATTTGCTAATTCCTTATCTGTCCATCTTTCTCTCTGGTATTGGGGTTTTCCTGGAAGCGTCCAGATTGGAGATTGATGTTGTGAGTCTGCACAGTGTAACATCCGTTTTCTCTCTCTCTTTCTGTTCTGATTTTTCTCTATTCAAGTCTTTCTGTAAACACACTGTCCTGCTCCACAGATGACACGCAGATGAGGCCAAAACCCCCAAAGTGTTTATGGCAGCGCAGGGCGTTTGAAGGCCCAGATTTCTTTCCTTTCTTCCTTTTTCTCTTTTCCCTTCTATTTTCTGCTGATCTAAAGCAGCATGTACTCTGGATTTTCCCCTTGCTGTTTTTTGGAAAGCACTTGTGTTTGAATAGCTAGTTTCTGCTAGCTTATTGCTAACAGAAATCTAGGCTCGGTTCCATTTACAGATCTCTCTGTAGTGCTTAAGGCTACAGCAAAAAAAAGAATGAATTTTCAAATAAGCTCTCACCTGCGTGACCTACAGGAAGCGAAACATCCTGCACCGTTTATCTTTGCAATTTTTTCGGCTCAGTTTGAGTACTGTTTAATACTGTTGGACTACGTAGTAAAAACCCTCTTACACTAAATAAGACCAGTTATCAAAATGTTTATGTGAGGTTAAAGTTGATGCGATGGTGGTATTGCACTTTAACTGCTGTGTGCCCAATTTCACTCGGTACATCACCCTCATTCCACTCTTTATTTCATCCCCAATCCATTCTGTATTTCAACATTAGTCCACTTAAATATCTACCCAAACTCAAGCCACACTGTAATATACCCAGATTCCACTCTGTATTTTCACTTCTGTCCACTTCTGACTCTGTTTTACCCAGTCCACACCGCATTTCAACCCCAGTCTACAATGGAATCTTATCTGGGTTGAACAACAGAATAGGCTGGAGTTTTTTTTTTTAACCCACAGCCTATTCTGTAATCCACCATAGTCCACGCTATAATCCTCCACAGTCCACTCTGTAGTCCATCTCATGTCTGTAGTTTACCCCAGGCAACTCTGAGGTCTATCTGCATTCCACTCTGTAGTTCACCTTTGGTACACTTTATAGTTTACCCCTGTCCACTCTGTAATCCACTCCCAGTTCTCTCTGTATTCCATATCTAATCCACTCTGTAGTCTGTCCAATTCCACTGCTTCAATTCCAGTATAGATCACCCGAGTTCACGCTGTAGTTTCCTCCATTCCACTTTTTAGTTTACCCTGTGTCCACACTGTAATCCACACCACTCCACTCTATAATCCAGACCTAGCCCACTTAGTTATTCACCTCAAGTCCACCCTGTACTTCACCTCAAGTCTACTTTGTAGTTCACATGATAACACTCTGTAGTTCGGCCCCAGACCAGTCTATGACCAAAAACCATCATGGCTGCCCAAGGTGGAGAAAATGCTGATCATATGTTAAGTCATTAACAAACTGAAAATTTAACATGCTGCGCAGTACTCTCTCTTGATGATAGGTGGCTGTGTAAAAATAAATGGTGAGTATGCACATGCGGCAACAGGGCTGTGCTAGGAATGGCTAACGTGATGAATCACACCTGTGTCTTGTTAACACATAACACTTATAAATATGTACGTTTACATCTTTGTGTTGGCTTGTGCTTTTATTGACACCTGTAACCAGAGAGAGATGATGCATGCCAATTATCCTGCTATTATTCTGTTTCATGGTTGTTTGTTTAACTGCACTAAAAAGCAAGAAATTAATAAACACTAGCCAGAACTTGGCAAATGTTTAAACCTCCCATACAACCATTATCTTTTTCATTTTTATAACAGTTTTTAATAAATTACATTTATTTAACAACTTTAGATCCAAATGTCGCATATATGAGGATGTGACATTTTCTTTCAACTACACTGTCTATGTATCATTGTATGATCCTTGATAGTCCGCCAACAGCATATGAATTCACACAGCATACAAATATGAATGAGAGCTAAGACTCCCAGCCAGTTCAAGGCCACCTGAGTTCAATCTACTACACAACCAATTTCACAACAGTATAAATAGTACACTCTGTAGCCCCTGGTCTATTTTATTGTCCCCAGTTGACTTTGTAGTCCCCTACTCCACTCCTGAGCACCCAAAGTCCACTTGTAGCCCCGGTACACTATATATCTGTCCAGTCCGTTTTGTAGTCCCCCCATCCACTCTTTAGCCACCAGTCTGCTTTGCTTTAAAGTTGAGCTTCCAGTCTACTCCAAAATCGATTTTATATCACCAGTCCACTTTGTGGTCCTCCAATACATATCCCCTATAGGCTGTATACCGGATCAGATTTTCCTAATTTCTCCTGTCCAAAGTCCATTTTGTGTGGCCAACTCTATAGTCCAATCTGTTTTCTCCTACCTACAATACTTTGTGCATTACTTAAAAGTTTGTTCCGATGCTTTTCCACTTTACTTTCCAATCTATTTCTAAATTCATCCAGATTCGTCTTCCCAATCATAGTCCATTTAAAATTCACCTCTTAAATACACATCTTTTTTTAACCCTACTTGCCTACTACGGAATGTTTTCCACTTCATGACCATTTCCATAGCTTAATTTGTAGTCTGCCTTCCTGTGTAGTAGTTAATGTCATAATTCATCAGCATCTCTTTCTTTGTGAGAGACATTGTTATTGCTCAGATTGTTACTTCACTCCTTTCAAATACAGATCAAACTCAGTATAACTATCATGGATTGGACTGAAGTAGTGTTTGTTGCTCAGTCACCATGGCAGTGATAGGTATTAATGGCTCTTAAATTACACCGCAAAAAAATAAATAAATAAAATCTCAGTTTAATGCAGTTCACAAGGGAACATTTGGATGGTGGTTGCTACGGAAGAGCCTTTAGTGTCCACCTTTGTGCTAAAGAATATACAAAATAAACTGTTTATTTTCACATCTGGCTTGAGAAAAAAGCAGCAAAAGTATTCAGAGCATTTCTTTGAAGAATATAAACAAAAATGAGAGACACACTGCAGAAAAGTTTTTGAAAACTTTAAAGATGTACTCAGCTTATAGTTTACCTTGAAGACTCGCAGGAAATGTATAATAATTTAAATAGCTGAATGTTTAAATTATGATGAAAAATATTTATTTCATTAAAACACTTGATATAACATGCCAAATCGCTCCACAAGTGCAGTAAAAATTAAAAGACTAAAAGTCTATTTACATGCAAAATTTTCCCAAACATGTCTGAACATTTCTGAAAGGCGTCCTTAGTCATCCTTTATGACAAAGAGTAATCCAAGATGGTGGTGCAGTAACAGCACACACTGGCCTCTCTGGATCCAAAATGTTCCCAATTTGTGTCTTAGCTTAACTTCACTCGGAAATGGAAAGTAACTAAGTACTTTAGTTACTAATTTACTTCATTAATGTCCTTAAGGATATATTTCATGCATCTATGGTTTTATTATTTTTACTTTTACTCAACTACATTTTAAAGCAAATATCAGTATAATATCTACCTAATAATGCTTCTACATGCTGTCATGTTACATAACTATAGCCCTGTGTATTATTTTAAGTAGGAATATTGCCACCTGCTGACTGTTATGCATAGTTACTTGATTACACCTTTCTCCATTAATAGCAGGTATTTAAAATCAGAAGCAGAAATGTGTACTTTGCCCACCACTATTGCTACTGGCAGATATTACTTTCTTACATAAATAACACAATAACTAACCTGCATGATGATCTGGTGGAGAAGCTAGCTGCATGGGCAAGGCCTCCAGCCCTCAGTGGTGACAAAGCAGTAAGGGCCAATCTGTCCTAAGCCATCAGAGAGGCAAAGCATGCACATGCATAGAGAATCCACAGTCACTTCCAAGACAGGATCGACACACAACACATTGGCAGGACATCCAGGTCAACACCTGCCAGTGATAGTGACCTGCCTCCCTGCGAGATGTGCTTAATAACTTGTTAGAGGTGCAGAATGGTTACCCAATGACCAGGTACTGTGTTTTACCTGATATGAAGGAAAATATATGCTGCGTCATCCCAAAAAGGGCTGCTAGACTAGACAACATTCCTGCCAGAGTGCTTGGAGGATGTGCAGACCAGCCTAATGGATGTTCTCATGAACATCTTTAATAACTTCCTGAGCAGCACTTTTGTTCTAATGTGGTTTAAGGCTACCACTGTTGTCTCTGTACCCAAGAGATCGCCAGTGTCCTGACTCAATGCCTATAGTCCTGTTGCACTTACACCCACCTTCATGAACGGCTTTGAAAGGCTCATTATAGGGCACATCAAATACTTGCTTTTATCCACACTACAATTCATGTATCATCCCAACTTTTCAGGAAAGGACACCTTTGTGCCATATGGCATTCACACACCTGGGCAGTAAGGACACATACATTCTATTCATAGACCTAAGTTCAGTATGTAACACAATCATTCCTCTGCCAGTTGAACCTAGCTGAACCTAATGGAGCTGAAAACTTCCCTATGAAACTGGATCTTGGATTGAG
Organism: Clarias gariepinus; assembly: GCF_024256425.1. Lineage (NCBI taxonomy): Eukaryota > Metazoa > Chordata > Actinopteri > Siluriformes > Clariidae > Clarias > Clarias gariepinus. Next base: position 19,522,451 of record NC_071114.1, on the reverse strand, counting down.
TGACTTCAGTCAGTCATATTTGGGAACAGCATCTCTAGTACCAATGCACTGGGCACTGGGAGGGCATGCCAGAGTGCTTAGTCTACTGCTTTTCATTCTGCTGACAGGACCATGGTGGGACTCATCACCAAGAACGATGAGTCACTATATAGAGAGACTGGTGCAGAACCAACAATCTGTCGCTGGACATGAACAAATCTAAAGAGTTGGTTGTTGACTTCAGGACAGTACAAAAATACCACCAATGGCACAAATAGCACTTTGGTGTACCTTTGGAGGAGAAGCTCAACTGGCTTAAAAAAAACACCAGCACCACAGCTAGGAAAAAAAGCAGAATTCTAACTTTCTGAGAAGGCTGAGAAAAGCCTATTTCCAACCTCCCATCCTCACCATGCTCTACAGAGCATTTACAGTATAAAGAGCATCCCGAGCAGCTGTATCACTATATGGTTTGGGAACTTCACCATATCATATTTCAACACCCTATAGCGGATAGTGAGGACAGCTGAGAAAATTATCGGTGGCTGTCTTCACTCCATCATGGACATCTGCACCAAATGCTGCATCTGCAAAGTCACCAACATTGTGGATAACTACTCATACCCTTCACAAACACTTTTTACCCTGTCGTCTAGAAAAAGGAACAGGAGCATTTGTGCCCACACAAAAAGACTCAGTAACAGTTTCTTCCCACAAGCCAACAGACTCATTAACACTCGATTGCTTATTGCCTTATGATGACAATATACGACAATATATTGTGATATCCTGTTTTTGCACTTTAACTCTCATCAGAACTTCTGTACTAGTCGGCACGGCACTCTATATATTAGTATAGTACCCTATACTGTATAGAGTTGCAGGAATGCAGCCTATACCAAAGAACTCAAGGCTGAGTACAGTATATCCTGAGAGGGGTGCTAACCTATCACAGGGCACAAGCACATACATTCTTACACACACATCTCCTAGTGATGACGATATAGCACTATGCATATGTACAGTTAGTACCAGACAAAAAACACAGAACTTTAGTTACTGTATTATAGTAAACTGTTATTGAACTAAATAAAAAGTAGATGGGTTTAATTACAAATCTGCAAGTTTTTAAATGACTTATAATAGTAAATTAATAGGTGGGTGACACCTACCTGGCTCACACCTACAGTGGGGGTTTAATTCCCACGTTCAGTCTGTATGTGTGGAGTTTGCCATTTCTCCCTGATTTTGTTGTTTTTTCTTTCGCAGTCCAAAACATGCATTGCAGGCTGATTGGCCATAAAATATAGCAGATAACATTCATTTGTACAGTACGTTGGAGGTTTTCAAATTTCCCTATATAGTCATTGTTTACTTACAGTATTTCTTAAGCCCCTTTGGTCTCTTGTTTTTTTTTTTTTTTTAGCTTTCTAATGTTATTTTTAGCCTGTTTTTGTGTATTTAACCAGAACCTTTAAATTGTTTCTTTAGGTTTGTTATATTAAACAATCATGGTCCAATAAATACATTATTATTCTTATTATCCTTCCTATTGTTCTTACTAGTATTATTATTGTCATGACTAGAATAATAAATACTGTACATGTTAAGCAAAAACAGAACCTATTTTGTAAGGTTGTAGAAATAATTGCTTTATGCTACAATATTTACTGTGTTTTTGTGCTGTTTCATTTATTTATGACAATATTCTTGCACCAAAATGCTTAACAACAGTCTAATCCCTAGCCATTGTGTTTCAATGACATTCATTGTTTAATGCAATTAATCAGAAAGTAATCATAATTTTATGCAAGCTTTTCAGTAATTAGAAAAAACTTCATTATGTCTCAGATGTATTTCTACATATTATTAGAACATTTACCATAAAAAAACAATTTAGCCTACCCTGGAGAGAACACTATTCACTAAACACAAATGCAGAACTTTTGCCAACATAAAAATTGTGTAATAAAGTGCATTTGTTAGGCCCTGAGTAATAACTGTACAAAAAAAGAAACCACATGAATAAAGGCACTTTAGCAAGTAGTAAAACGTGAATAAATGTGCCCTGTGGTAAGCTTACAGTGCCCTCAAATGAAAAGCAGACGTGGGCTACTGCAGAGCCGGTGATACATGACTTTAATATTTTTGAGGCTTGAAGCCCAGGTCAATTTAAGAAGCACAGTATGATGTAGTTTGATATGATCACAGAGCAGGAAAAAAGTTTTAGCTAAAAAAAAAAAAAAAAAAAATATAGCATTTTTTTTAACCAGGACATAAAAGGGCTCCTGGATCTATCAGCGTTTTACACTGACTGCATCCCAAATGTCAGAGTTCATGTCTGTTTAGTGTTCTCATTGAAACATGGGCCATTTTAGGAATATACATATATATAACACATACAATTTATTCATGATGCCAACCTGTTCAGGAGCACAGTAAAGTCCCAATGCACTTTTGCCAAAGCTTTTCTCGTTTTAATGCTTGTTTCTTAGTGTGTATTTTGATACCTAAAAAAAACACCAGATGGAATGAAAAACTTAGTCAAGATGCCAATCACTGAACTGAAGACCCATTTCAGCTAATGGTGTCAGTGTTGATTATTGTCAGTATTCATTGATATTCCCATGTTTATTCATGTTAGCATTAGCATTAGTAGGTGTAAGTGGTTTGTGGTATCAGTGTCTATAATTGTTAGTAATTGATTATTTTAGGGCATGTACTGTATAATACCATTCATATTCATAGTGTCAGTTTTCAACCGTGACAATATTAGATGGTGTGTGTATATGTGTTATTGTTTAATGGTGTTAGGATTGATTGGTTTGTAGCAGTTATTAATCATGTCAGTATTTGATGGTGTCTGGTTTATAGTGTGTGTGTGTTAAATAGTGTAAGTCTTGATGTTGTGGGTCAGTTGTTTAGAGTTCCAAGACGTTATGGTGTCAGTATTAGATGGTGTGTCAGTGTTTACAGTGTCAGTCTTTGATGGTGTGTTTCTGTTTTTAATGGTGTCTCTAATGTTGTGTAGCAATGCTGTCAGGTCTCGATGCTGTGTTTCATTGTTTAATGGTGTGTTTCTGTGATTCATTGTGCCAGTATTTGATTTTGTGTGTGTCAGTAATTCATTGTGTCAGTACTTGATGGTGTGTGTCAATGATTAACTGTGTCAGTCTTTGATGGTGTGTTTCTGTTTTTATTGGTGTCTGCATTTAATGTTGTGTGGCAGTGGTTTATAGTGTCATTGTTTAGTACTGTAAGTATTTGAGAATGTACCGTATGTCAGTGTTTTATATTGCTCGTGTCATATTTCATGGTCTGGGTCAGTGGTTTATTGTGTCAGTGTTTAATGTTGTCAGTGTTTATAGGTGTGTCATTGTTTATAATGTCAGTGTTGAATACTGTCTGTCGTTAATGGTGTATGTCAGTGTTTAATGAGGTCAGTATTTAATAGTGTGTATCAGTATGATTATGTGTGTCAGTGTTTAATGCTGTCAGGTCTTGTGTGTGTCATTGTGTCATGGTGTGTTTCAGTAAATCATTCTGTCAGTATTTAATGATGTGTGTCAGTAATTAATGGTGCCAGTACTTAATGGTGTGTGTCAATGTTTAACTGTGTCAGTATTTGATGGTGTGTGTCAGTGGTTTTTAGTGTCAGTTTTGATGATGGATGTCACTCTTCTGAGGTTTGGAGGATGTGAATCAGAGGTTAATGGTGTTTGTTTTACTTTTTTATTCTGCTCCGCGTGCAGTGCATGGTGGTGTTTTTGTGTTTGGAATATCTCAGTGTTTGATATTTGTCTTTTAGTGCATCTTATTTCTAAAGGTATACATTAGTGTGTGATGGTGTATATCATTGTTTGGGGCTGACACTTTGTATTTTGTTTTGGTGTTTAATGGTGTGGCATAAGTTGACAGTGTGGACCAGTGTTTGATGGTGTCTTTCAGTTTTTGGTGTATCCGTTTTTTATGGTACGTCGCAGTGTTTGTTGTGTTAATGTTCAATGTGTGTCATTGTTTAACGTTGCATGTCCCATGTTTGTTGAAGAGTCTCTCTGGTTATTTTTGTGTCTAGCGGTTGGTAGTGCTTGATGGTGTGTGTTTTGGACCTTCATCAACACAGCAACAAATCAAAGCATGTTTGTGTGTGCATGAGTGTATGTGTGTGTGTGTGCAGTAACTTTTAGCCTGTACATGAGAAAATGGGCAACGTAAGTATTCATATTTCAGCTGCTGACAGACAGGTGACCCTCGGCCCTCTGGGAATGAGAGCCGGCCTTCGGGCTTTTAGAGGGATGACACACATGCGCGTGCACACACACACACACAGCCTGCTAGTCATTAGTCTTTCTCACACACACACACACACACACACACACACACACACACATGCAATTTCCCACTATCCTGAGGCAATAAAAAGCACAGCACTGGTGTTCTCCATCTTCCATTGTGTGTTTGTTCTGCTGATTGCTGCTCTTTCCTTTCTCTCCACACATTTCTTCCCATCTAAACTTTCCATTTTCCCAGAGTTCCCCTTTAAAAATGCCACAGTTTTATTCTCGAGCACATCGGTTGATGTCAGCACGTCTCTAATCCCATCAAAGGCACATCAGAAGCGTGGAGATGGAGGACAAGATGGCCTTTCATGCTGCCTGAAGAGTCACACGGAGCGCATATGGTTAGCGAGAGATAAAAACTAAGATAGGGCACATACACATTCAAATAAAGCCTGGAGTGTTTCATTAACAGGCCCCTCTCTGCTCCCTAGGTGTGTGTGTGTGTGTGTGTGTGTGTGTGTGTGTGTGTGTGTGTGTGTGTGTGTGTGTGTGTGCGTGTGTGTGTGTGTGTGTGTGTGTGTGTGTGTGTGAATATGTGAACCTTACATTTCTATGTGAACTTCAATACAACTAACACAAATGTTTATCATATTCCACTAATCAATAGCATCATCAGCACACTGTTTACTGTATAGTGCAGGTTTTCAGGAATGCACACCACAGTAGTCAGGTCTTATGCAAAGTGGAGGATCATTTATTCCATCCCACAATGCACTGCAACAGGATCAGCAAATATGTTTCTTTCCCCAGTCAGTTTATCTGGGCTTGAAGAAGGCCTGGCTTGTGCAACCCCCCAGTGGCTAAGGTTGGTTCTCTTGACTATGAATCAAACCTGTGCTGCAGTGCTGAGATTGCTGCATGCTAGGCTCTCGTCTCCGAAATGTATCCCTCCAATGATATATAAATGTACATAATATTTATTTATTTAAACACCCCAAACCAAAATATATTATATGATTAACATGCACAAAATGTGCCAAATCTTTTACTATATATTGAATAGGGCATGTGGTTTGGGAAGCACGCACAGTACACAGATGAAGTGGTTTATTTTTTACTATATATTGAATATGGTGTGCTGTTTGGAACAGACCCACAATGGACTGATGATAGTGTTCAGGAAATGGAATGATGAAAAATCTATATAGAGAACATCCATTGTGATGTTTTCTCGATTAGTGTGCTATGGTTAAGGGAGTATTCAGACATTCAGGACGCCACATGGGAGTGAAGGTTAAGTTCATGTGAGTGTTAAAAGCCCCACTGGCCTGTGGGAGAGACAATAGAGATCTGGTGTGTGTATGGACCTGAGACAATAAATGTGTCTGAGTGTCATGGCAAATATGTGTGTGTGTGTGTGTGTGTGTGTGTGTGTGTGTGTGTGTGTGTGTGTGTGTGTGTGTGTGTGTGTGTGTGTGTGTGTGTGTGTAAGGGAGAGAGAGAGAGGCCAGACAGGGAGATTTTAGCCAGTAAGATTTTCACAGCATACACTTCCCTCTGCATAACACACACACACACACACACACACACACACAAGCACTTATAGTACTCAATAGCAGATGGCAATCGGTTAAAAACACGGTGGGTTACAATGAATGAGTAGTTTAGAAGTAAAGTAATGAAAGTAATTTAGACCATGACCACATTTTAGTGATTTTTTTATTAGTTTAATATGTATATTTTAATACACTTAAAATAAGTAACAAGAGGACAGTTTTTTAATTCTTAAAATGTTATGTATGTTTTAGTCCATTTTAGTTTGTGAATAGTATACACTTACACATTTATAATAAATAATTTGCATAATTTCAGAAAAGTGAGAAATTCCTTGATTTCAGGTTTTATTTTGTTATCGCTTTTAAAATGATAAATTAATTTATTCTAAATGTATTACATCTAAAGCTAAATCTTACAAGCCATGTATTTTCAAATTCTAAAATTCAGTATTGTTAATATATTGAGTTTTTAAATAAAAAAAGTTTACCAACAGTATACTGTAAGTATCTCTCGAGCTAGTTCAGTATACACATAGGGAAGACTGTTAAACAAGATGATCAATGTTTTTTCCAAAGGCTACAGGTAAACCACAAAAGGTGTTCTAGCACAGAATGTTTATAAAAGGTGTGGTAGGAATAAAGTAACAAACAACAGAGTTGACCACGGTCTCCAGGAGAATGTCAAGCAAAGCCGATTCAGGAACTTGAGAAAGATTCATAAGGAGTGAAGTAAGTCTGGTGTCAGTGCATCAAGAACCAACAGGCACAGATGTCTTCCGGAAATGGGGTGCATTGTGTTCATTTCTAGTATCAAGCCTCTCCTAAACCAGAGATCATGTCAAATGCATCTTACCTGTGCTAAGGAGAACTGTACCGTTGCTTGGTGGTACAAAGTCCTCTTTTCAGTTGAAAGTAAATTTTGCATTTAATTTGGAAATTAAGGTTCCAGCATCTGGAGGAAGAGTGGAAAGGCACAGAATCCAAGTTGTTTGAAGTCCAGTTTGACGTTTCCACAGTCAGTCATTATTTGGGGAGCCATGACATCTGCTGGTGTAGGTCCATTGTGTTTTATCGAGTCTCAAGTCAATGCAGGATATTTAAGAGTAGTCTATGCTCCTGTCTGCTGACAAGCTTTATGAAGATGCCAATTTGCTTTTCCTGAGCCAAAACTACCACGAACTGACTAAAGGAGCCCAAACCAAGTATTGAGTGCATAAATTAATATAATTTTTCAGAATTTCTGTATTATAAATCATATTTGATTGATCATAAAAAATATTTTTATATATCAAAATCACAAGCTGCAATCATGATAAAATTTTATAATTAAAAACTTTAAATATTTCACTTGACATGCAATGAAGCCAAAAGGGAAAAACATAAGAAATGCTCCTACAGAAGCAGCTGTTGCTAAGCATAAATCTTGAAAGGACTATAAGTGGATTCCCAAACAATTTGAGGAGAAATCAGAAAGATTATTCACTTAAGACTCAAGACAATCATTTCTGGACATGATGCCCCAGCACATTCACCTCAATGTCAATCCGTGAAATAGCAATATCTCAGACCTCACAGATCTCACTGAGTATTTTAAACGTTAAAGTCCATGACAGTACAATTTAAAGCAGACAGAACAGGTACCTTCCATTTCATCTGATCATGTTTCAGCTACACTTATGAACAAGGGATCCTCACATGCTCAAGAAACCCATCTTCTCCAGCAGATATTAGCAAATATCGGCCATTATCAATTCTTCTCTTTTCTTTCAAAAATTCTCAAACACACTGCATACAATCAAACATCTTTTAATTTATGACCGAACAAACCTCAATGATCCTAACCAATCTAAATTCAAAGCGGCACATTCCATAGAGACTGACCTTCTGTCTGTCACTGAGAAGTTCTATGCTGCCAGATCTTCATCCTCCTGAAGCAATTGACATGGTAAATCACAAGATTATCTTTTACTTTCTTGTGAGCATTGGAATTTGTAGCACATCATGGAAGTGGTTTGCTTCCTATCTAGCAGGTCGGTCATATAAGGTGACATGGAGGTTATCCACATCTGATTTATGTGGACTCTCTACTGGTGTCCCACAAGGCTACGTACGTCTTCTCAGTAGTCTTCTGTTTTTCCTCTTGGAATCATTCTCTTGGTAAGGTTATATCCTCACATGGCTTTTTATACCATTGGTATGCAGATGACACTCAACTTATTGTCTCGTTTTCTACCTTAGACACTCATGTTTCCACTCAGATCTCAGCATGTCTGGCAGACAATTCATACTGGATGGCAGCTCATAAACTGAAATTTAATTTCAGCAAAACCAAACTGCTGTTCATCACAGGTGATTTATCTCGCATCAGGCTGTTATGATCTTCTTGGACAAACCACAGATTACATCTTCAGTCAATGTCTGCAGTCTAGGGGTAAGTCTGGACAATCAACTGTCCATTTCTTCTCACATGTATAACCTTACATGCTCTTGTCAATGTCATTTTTTACATTTTTATATTGTTTTTATTTTTATCTTTTATAACAAAATTACATTAGATTGTTTTTCATAAATTTTATTATAGAAAAGTGCTAAGCAATAAAGCTGTCCATCCCATGCTTAATGTGTTTGTGTGTGGTGGGGTTTTTTTTGGAGGGGGGGGGGGTATGGGGGTTAAAAGAGACAGAGGGATCTTGAATTTTGAATCTTGAGAGGGAGCGCATCCATGTCTCTGCAGTAGGATTTGTAGTAGCCTACTCCCCTGGGCCTTATTCTCCAAAGCACAGACTGGCAGTTCAGACACTTCAGTGTGTGTGTGTGTGTGTGTGTGTGTGTGTGTGTGTGTGTGTGTGTGTGTGTGTAAGAGAGAGAGAGAGAGAGAGAGAGAGAGAGAGAGAAATCACTACATTGTCATGTTTCCCCGCATCGCCTGTTCAACAGCATGGGGTTTGTATGGAATGCTGACCACATGGCTACCAATCACACACACACACACACACACACACACACACACACACACACACACACACACACACACACACACGTTAAAGTTAGATCTGCTATCCACAGACTATAATTTATATTTATAACTTTTTTTTCCTTTTTTTTAATCGATTAATTTTATTTTATCTTCTTTATTATCTACCCTATGTCTCACTTTTACACTTTATTATTGTTACTATTAGTAGTAATAGTAGTATTGTTATTATTATTATTATTATTATTATTATTATTATTATTATTATTATTATTATTATTTAAGTTACCCTTTTGAAAAAGTTTATACAAGATGAGTTTTGCCAGTTTATGGTTAATACACCAACATTTTGTTTAATTTACTTTCAGTTTAGTTTGGTGTCTAGTGTCACTCTCAGCACAGGTACAGTATATACAGTACAGCACCTGACTCGTCCTTTAGTAAAAACTTTTTAGCAACGTCTGCAATTGTGCTTTGCTCAAAAAGCGTAAAATTGCTGAACAAGCTGTTAAACTCAGACTGAATTCCTCAGGGACAAAGAGAAAAATAAACTCCAGCCACTCAGTCATGATGTGCGGATCCTATGGAAGGCTGTGCAAAGACACACATGCTTCTGAACAGACAGAAACAGCAGAATGTTTAAACACAAGCTGTCCAAGTTTTACAGCTTGTTAAAAAGAGTGGTATTTGATATTTCCATCGCAACTTTTCTGTATATCACAGTTACCTGCTGTTTTTTTTTTTCACTTGATATTTGATATATGTGACAAAACCAGATCTGATGTATGGCACAATGTCATTCATATTCTTTTATTATTTTTCTGGGCACGAAGTGGACTATTTCTAAACAAAAACAAAGACTATTTATATACAATTTTGCAGCAGTGATCTTGGTGTAAATTAATAAGCAAATTATAAAAAAAAAAATTAATTAATTGTTCAAATCCTGATCATGCCATTGCCATTCATGACCAGGAGTCCGAGAGAGGTCATGTCCTCAAGGGTCAAGGGGTGGCACACTTGCACTCTCATACTGTATGCTGTATAATCACAGTGACACTGGGCATTTATGAGGCCATGCAAACAGATGTGGGCAGATAGAGCTGCCTCTGAGTGTGTTATCCCATCCACTAATGGTGCATAAGCAGTAGATGAAAAATATGTGCATCAGCTGGCATCACATTCCTCAGAGGTACAGTAGCATGTGAAAGTCTACACCCTCCCTGGTTGGTTACTGTTACTTGATAGGGGAGAGCCTAAAGACAGGTGGGAAATGAGAATGACTAAATGAGGGAGGAAATATTTGAGAAAGTGTAAATTAATAAATAAAAATGGCACATTTTTCCCAAGTTAGACTAAGAAAGAATGAAGAATGCATCAATGCATCTGAGCTTTTTATTATTATTATTATTATTATTATTATTATTATTATTATTATTATTATTATTTTATGAGCAAATGTTTCTAATGGAAGTGTTTAAGTAGTTTGTGAATTTCAACCTTACCATTGTATGCATATGTCCTTATAGGCCGCTGATTTGAGCATCATTAAAAATCTTAAACATGCAGCCCAAGAATAGCTCAAAGCTAGAAATGTTCTGTAAAGAAAGAGTGAGTACATTTTTAATAAGATTAGAAAGACTCCTAAGGCTATAAAAAGCTGTGATCTCTCCCAAAAGGGATGTTGCTAAATACTGACTTATTATGCATTTGTCCAAAGATTATAACTTCTCATTTCTTTTTACTAGAAAAATAACACAAAGAAAAAACTTGGGGAGCCTGGGACTGTATCCTTAGCCATTAGGTTAAAAATTTATGACTAATCAACATGGATGCTCACAGGTACAACAGTACATTTACATTTATATTCTGGCATTTGACAGATGCTTTTATCCAGAGAGACTTTGCCAAAAGCTTCGAAGTTTCCAAGCAGTAATCACAGTAATGCAGGATATATGATGTGCATTTCCACTGTGAGAGACAGAATCTAAAAAGAAAAATCCGGAAATGCACCAATGCTGAAAATTGTAGACCCTTCCATGATTTCTAATTAAGAGAACATGCAAAATCACAGGGTGATCAAATACTTATTGACCTCACTTTATATACTCAGCAAAAAAAGAAACGTCCTCTGACTTTCAACTGTTTTTACTTTCAGTAAACTTAATGTATAAATATTTGTATGAACACTAAAAGAGTCAACACCACAAGACATAAACTAAAAATGTTTCACAATGTGTCCCTGAATAAAGGGAGGCTCAAAATCAAAAGTACCAGTCAGTATCTGGTGTGGCCACCAGCTGCTTGAAGTACTGCAGTGCATCTCCTCCTCATGGACTGCCTATTGCGGACAGTCTGAGCACTGATGGAGGGATTGTGTGTTCCTGGTGTGACTCGGGCAGTTGTTGTGCCATCCTGTACCTGTGATATTCGGATGTACCGATCCTGTGCAGGTGTTGTTACACGTGGTCTTCCACTGCGAGGATGATCAGCTGTCCTTCCTGTCTCCCTGTATCGCTGTCTTAGGCGTCTCACAGTGCGGACATGGCAAATTATTGCCCTAGCCGCATCAGCAGTCCTCATGCCTCCCTGCAGCATGCCTAATGCACGTTCACGCAGATGAGCAGGGACCCTGGGCATCTTTCTTTGGGTGTTTTTCACAGTCGGTAGACAAGTCTCTTCAGTGTCCTGCGTTTTTAGAACTGTGACTTTAAATGCCTACTTTCTGTAAGCTGTTAAGGTCTTAACGACTATTCCACAGGTGCATGTTAATTAATTGATTATGGTTAATTGAACATGTATGGAAAACATTGTTTAAACCCTTTACAATGAAGATCTGTAAAGTTATTTGGATTTTTACAACATTATTGTTGAAATACACAGTCCTGAAAAAGGGACGTTTCTTTTTTTGCTGAGTATGAGTATATATATATATATATATATATATATATATATATATATATATATATATATATATATATATATATACTACCAGTCAAAAGTTTGGACACCTTGACCATGGTCTTTTATGATTTCTAAAACCTGCAGAGGTAAATTTTGGTCTTGCTTTCCTGGGATGGTGTTCATCATCTCCAAACTTGTGTCAAAACTTTTCATTGGAACTGTGTGTGTGCGTGTGCTTAAACATATATATTTAAATTTGATTAAAATGTGTACATTTAAAACATTAATTTGTGTTTGTAAACATTAACCATACAGATTTCAGATTTAAACTGTGACTTAGTTTTGTTGCCTCACTTTTAGCAATCCGATATCAAACCGAAATCCGTAACTATGAATATGACAACATAAAAAGTTATTTTTGTTATTTTTTTTAGAGGTTCTCCTAAACTTCTGGAGCACAAGAGCACCTCAGCAGGATCATGTCAGTGTCAGCATGGTTTAGTTTCCATCAGGGGATTTTAGTATAAAGTTCTGCAGTTGTTGTCTACTGATACCCGTGTGTGTGTGTGTGTGTGTGTGTGTGTGTGTGTGTGTGTGTGTGTGTGTGTGTGTGTGTGTGTGTGTTTGGCAGGAGGTACAGGCAACGGTTGGAAAAAGACAGTAGCAAAGAGGACACTGTTAGGACAAACACACACACACACACACACACACACACACACACACACATATGTTGCCAAATCACACAGCCACTCTAATCTTCTTTAATCCAGACCTCTGCAGTGTCGAAGCCCACTGGGCTCCGGGCAAACACTGACCTCTCTCTCTCTCTCTCTCTCTCTCTCACACACACACACACACACACACACACACACACACACACACACACACACACACACACTCACACACACACATGGTTATTTACCATCCCAAAAATTTTAGTAGAATGAAATAGAATACAATAGAGCACTGACAATTCTTGCCCAGTTACTGTTAATGGCCATAATTCTAATTAAACAACTTATTAAAAATGCCAGGATTCATAAATATGCAAGAATATGCAAATTAGGAAAGGTCTCTTATATTATTTACATATACATTATTTATTACCACACAGTCATTTTAGTTTGCTAGTAAACTAGCTTACATTGGTCACACAAATGAAAGTATTATTCTCATTTTCCAACGTGCTGTACTGAACTTAATTAACAGCAAAAATCACAAATGTACATTGTTACCATGGCAACCTTTTTTTAACCACTACGATGAGCTCAGTATGCTAGTTAGCTATCTGAGCACAGACTCTGCATCGATTTCCTAATGTGTTGTCATGACAACACTAAAAATGTTCTATCAACAACAACGTACTGATGCTATAGTAAACCTTTTTATTCTGAATGTATTAAATAATGCAAATAAATGGACAATTTAAGCAAGCACATTGTATTCTTTCTTTATAAATATCCTTTTCATAAAGGGCGACTGAAATACTCTGATCTTACTGAGATGAGATTATTTATGATATGTGTATAAGAAATAATAAGTCAAACTTTTTTAAAACTTCTATAAAATTTCAATAATTGCAGAAAAGAAAAGTGCACTAACAAAATGCTACAAATAACATCAAGATTCAAATTTTTGTGTAATTTACCCCTACTGCAAAAAAAAAAAAGAAAAAAGAAAAAAAAAGCATTTAGTGAAGAGATTTTTTTTTTATACACCCTCCACTCTTTGTCTTTCTTGGTCTGAAATCTGCTTGGATTTTCTTAAGTGTATGGAATGTTTCCTTCTCCCAGACATTCCTGAACACAAGGGGTCACAGCACCATGGTTTAAAAGGCAAATGTCCAAAAGTGATTTGTAAAAATTGGGCAAGAGCCAGTGTGCTTTCTTTTTTAGTTTATAGCATAAAAGATTAATGAACTTTTAGAAAACCACTATGTATCTGCAGTCATTTAGTAAAAAGACATAATGAGACTAGTCTCCTTTTCCATCATGAAAGGTCATGTGTGGTGAAAGGTCATAGCATCTCTGAGAACTCTGGCAGGATTATTAACCAAGGCTAAATTTTAATAGGTGAACTAAACAAAGGATGAAATGAATGAAATCAGTCAAGCTGAATTAACCCAGTTTAACTGAATTCAGTTAATTAACTCGACTGAGAATTTAACAGAACCATTTTAATCTATATTTTACTCAAATTTTAGAAATTAAAAAATAATTTGAGATTGTAACCATAAAATTGATTTACATGTAAATACAGTAGACCTATATAAGGATTTCATAGATACAAAATGTAACATTACTCATTACAGTATATTTAACTGTACAATTTTATTAAGTTTTTTAATTAACCTTTTTAATTTAACCATATGTACAATATCTTAAAAATGAAAATAAATAAAAACTGAAGAAAACTGTAATTATTTAAACAAAGTCTGTTTTAAGGACCCTTTAGTCTCAGGTAAAAAATTTGCAGTTTTATAAGGAAATGAGTGACTAGCTTTAATAATCAAACTGGAGAACACACCCACAGTCCTTCTGAGAACTCTGTTGCATCTGCTTCTTTTTTGCATGCAAAAGTCAGTAGCTCACAATTTCTTTTAATTGTTAAATAATTGTTTTAATTCTTTTAATTGTTTAATAATTGCTTACCTAATTTTGAAGCTTTGAGACAATGACCATTGTTAAAAGCGCTATATAAATGAAATTTAATTGAATTGAATTGAATAATGCACTGGTTTAATTTCTGTTAGAATACTAATGTTTGGAAATCAAAAATGTTCAATGCTAATGTTTGGAAATAAAAAAAAATGTTTTTTACTAACTTAATATCAGTCTTAAAATTAATACAGAAATTAATAAGATATCTATCAAACACAGGGTGTCTAAGACTTTTGCACAGTACTGTACATGTATCCAGTCAAATGTTTGGACGCAACTTCATTGTTCTGCTTTATTTTATTTTATTTTATTTTTTTTATTGTGAGCATTCTACGTTAGTTTTGAAGGCATTCAAATTGTGAAAGAACATATATGGAATTATGTAATAAAAAATGTTAAACAAAAAATGTTAAACCAAATATATTTTTTTAGGTTTATATTTTAGATTGTCCACAGCAGCTACTTTTAGCTTTAATAAAAGCTTGGCACATTCTTGGAATTCCCACATCAGTTTCATGAGAAAATCAAACAGAATAATTTTCAATTCACAGATGTGCCTTGTCAAGAGTTAATTTGTAACATTTCCTGCCTTAGACCTTGCCTTAGACCATCAGTTGTCTTGTGCAGAGGACGGGTGGGTACAGAGTCAACAGCTCTATTAGTTCTACTACAACTACCACTACAGTACAGCTACTATACAAACTCATACTGTATTATGGAAACACTCAGTTAAGTAAAGACAAAAGACAGTCCATCATTACTTTAAGACATGATGATCGGTCAATACAAAAAAATCTCAAGAAAATGTATTCTCAAGTGCAATTGCCATAATTAACACAATAATTTGAGTTATTTAATATTTATATTCAATTCACATTTTAGAGATTCAGCCAACAATTACTCACCTCCATCTACTGATATTTGTAAAGTAAGATGAAGTAAAGCATTTAATAACTGAACACTCTGGTGTATTATAATGTATACACGTAATGTATTTAAGTTGAAATAAATGTATACAGTACATATATATTATTTATACACAAGTAACTATACCATAAATATTTTTTATAGCAGCAGTAGATTAATATATTTGTTATACACTAAATGGCTTTTATAATGCACCAATTCAAAGTTCTAGATAGAAGTATTTTAGAAAGCCTGTTTATGTCACACATGGTGTAACTCAGTGCAGGTTGAGACATAGCAAAATGGGTACTTACTGTATATAGTGTATTTTATACTGTTTGTTATATGTAGATTATCAACATCAGACTTTCACTTGAATGTATTCAATTTTACATCTTGAGCCCTATTATAAAACCACGTATATTATTTTTTGCCTAGTTTAATAAGTAAGGCTAAAGACATGAAAAAGAAAATAAATGCAGAACAGTCAAATGAAAGTCTTTCAGAATGCCATGTAATGGATGGCTTCAGCTGCAAACTGTACTTCCCAGAATTCACTTCTGCAACACATGTGTCAAAGCTGATCATGTGATTCACCCCACTTTGCATTGCCAGCCTTGTGTTTATACTCACCTGTGTCCAATCATCTCACACAATGGATAACCCATGCTCTCATACAAGAAGTCTAAGTTCTAGTTTTCTTAATGTTTGTTTTATGCATAAATTATTTTGCCGGGTTTCACCCCATTTGGTGTTCTCTTGTTTGTATGGTGGTTTATGACTATAGATTGTGTTTTAAATTATTTCTATAAATGGTTCAATTCAACCTGCATCTGCATCCTATCTGTGGCTAACCATACACACGAACAACGTCTGCTTTATAATAACCATCATCTGAATAAAATATTACTGCTGCTTATGGAATTATTATAAGTTGTAATGATTTCAAACCGCAGGCCACAGCCCTAAAGTATTACTATAAGAATACTTATAGTCATCTTTAAATATTATAACAGTAAAAAAACAAAGCGTATCTTTTTTATTGTTATATTTAAGAAACAAATATTTTGCATGATTTTATTTGGTTATATTACACATAAAAAGGAAATACAAATTATCCATACAATATTTTTTACGGTGAAAACTAGATAGTTTGTGCCACTAAAGTTTTTTGAAATGATTTTTTTTTATTGAAAAAATGTCCATAAAACAATTATTGTAATATGTGAAAATAAAATGAAAACACAGCAAGCACATACTGATTACTTTCGTTTCTGTGGTTTTCATTCTGCTATAAAATTTAAAATTAATTATCAACTCAATGATCAACTTACTAAATCTTTTAGGAAGTACAAAATAAGAAATGTGTACTATAAACAAATATGTGTGGGTATATGTATAGGTATGTGTAATTATGTATTATTATATTGCAGCCATATTGTTAAAATGTCTATAAAATATTTGATGTGACTGAAAGCTCCTAGCCCAACTATTATCTGCTAATGATGAAAGTAATAAATCACTTCAGATGTGGTCATTGGTGAACTCTTCACCCTGCTGGCATTCATCCATCCCTCATTCCTCATCTCTCTGTCATTCAGCACTAGCCGCCTCCTGAACGTTCCCGAACATTCCTGCTGTTTTCCTGACTGACAGGATTTAATAACACGTTAAAAGAGTTCTCCGTTATTAAAGGCCATGCTCACTAATTTTTTGGGTCCATGTCAAGAGACGGAGCTTGAGCCAGACCTCGTCTTTGGGCTCATTTTATTTTAGCCCTCACTGAAAGTGTGCACTATTTAGCAATGTTCTGTTCCACTGATTCATAACAGCATTCCAGCTTCAAAGTTGAATTTTTTATGTGTTAGTGATGGATAAATATTACAGATAAAAACACAGATTCATTGTTGCATTTATTCACCACTTTAGGTTGCAATTTACAATGCTTTAGCTGAGTTTTTTTTTTTGAACAGCAGGTAAACAGAAGCGAGATTGTGAAGATGGTGTGTCTCGATGCTGCCTGAACAAACATGGAGCTCTTTTATTTGCTAAATTTGGCGTGTAATTTAACGTTAAGTTAGCATTAGCGCAGGACACGGCCATTATCAGCACGTCTAAGAATGCGTGCCAAGTTACGATCACACTTCCTGATAAGCTCCCATCTGCTCCGTTACCTCCAGCAGGACTGTAACTCGCTCCAGACAATGCTTAGTGTCCTGTGGTTCTTATTATTTTTAGCTTCTCATGTTCGAGGACGGTTCCTTTCTTCCACTCTCAAGTTTCCTGACAGGATTATAGTGAGTGTATCAGCACATCTCTCCATCATTTCCAGCCTTAATCACTACCTCTACATTCTCTCATTCTTCTATTTTCTCTTTCTCTCCCTCTGTTACTTTCTTTCTCTTTCTCTCTCTCACTTTTAAACGATTAGATGCGCAGCAGGGGTGAATGAAGCCTATATGCACATATAGTTTGTTGTAATAAAATATTTATATATTTTTTTCTTTTTTAATTTTCATTTATTTTAGAGTATGTTATAAAAATATATAATGTAGATGTTCATCATTTCACTGTTACCTGTTACTAGTGTTTAAACCAAAATGATATTATTATTATTTCTTTACTAAAGTGCAACTTTAATTTGGACACCATGCCTAGCAAAAGTAAAGACTAACTTTGTGTAAAAAAAATTAGCCCAACCAAACAACTAAATTTTAAATAGATGATAATGAATAGTCAAATTAAAAAAGTTTTTTTTTTTGCAGATCAACAAATAAAAATGCTAAGCAAGAATGAAAGCACAAATAAAAATAAACTGGGTAAATGTTCTGATGATAATAATAATAATAATATTTGTTTGTGTGTTTTTAGGGAAACATGAAACAAAAATACAGAAACATTCATTTAAATTTGATATTTCACTAAAAAAGGGGTCGTGCTTTTGTTATTTCATAATTTGTTTTATTTAGTTGTATTAATGAAATTGGTTTGTATTGGTGTTATAATAAATACTTTATTTTAGGCGTTAATTAAAAAACAACTTTCAGAAACAGACAAAAATAACTATTTACAACAGAAAAATTGCTTAAATTGTCCCACAATATGACCAGGGATAATAAACATGACAAAAAAAAAAAAAAAAGAAAAACATAAAAATACTTTCAAATGGCGTTTGAGTTATTTCAATTTTATTAAATTTTATTTGTATAGCGCTTTTAACAGTTGATATTGTCGCAAAGCAGCTTTACATGGTTTACATGATAAGACTGTCCCTGATGAGCAAGCCGAGGATGATGGCGACAGTGGCAAGGGAAAACTCCCTGAGATGGTAATAGGAAGAAACCTTGAGAGGAACCAGACTTAACAGGGAACCCATCCTCATTTGGGTGAAATTTATAGCAGGGATTTATCTGCATCATACTGTGTGAGACTGGACGTTCAGTATAACAGGAGGTGTGTTCAAGTAAAAAATTAAGTCCAGTTTATTATTGGAGGCTCAGGTAGACTGTAGGAAACTCCAGTCCTGAACAAAAAAAAAAAAAAAAAGTTATTTCATGACTATCCTCAATCCAGACCCTTAAAAAAAAAAAATCTAATCCTAGGGTTTCTCCACCTGTCACTCTGTTCCATTACAAATAATAAAAGGAAACCCCTTTAGGTTATTGTTATTGTTATTTATAGTGCTTCCAGCACAGGGCCAGTTTTCCTTTCTTGGTTTCCTGGCAGGATTAGAGTAAGTGGGTGTTCAGCTGATATCATCTCTCCATCACTTCCACACTGAATCTGTGCTCCTGCCTTCTTTCTGTTAATTGAATTATCCAGAGTTGTGATTGGCTGGAGTTTGTGGAGTTTGTGGAGTTTTTCAGCCTGTCAATCGGCTGCGTTTTTATTCCCACATGATGCTTTAAAAGCACAGAAAACTCTGTGAACTGCATCAGCAGGAAACATTTATTTGTTTGGAAAGTGTCCATTTCTTTCCTCTGATTTTTTTCTAGAAAGCAGTGGAGTTTACTCTGATTCACACACACAATCAGAGTTTTCTTATCTGATCTTTGAAATGTACCAAACTGAATATCTGTCCAGCAAACATGCACGTGTATTTCATGTTTGTCTTTTTACTTTAGTACTCTGCACGACATTGGTGTAAAGTTGATGTGGATGTGACTGCTAAAAAGGTGTAATGTTGTGATGTTGGTGTGATATCACTGTTGCTGTTGCTGTGACATTGTGGTGATGTTGATGGAATTTGCTCCACATCAGTGGGATTTCAGTCTGATTTCATGTAGGCCAGACTTCATGCAACACTAAAGTAATTTTAGTGTGATGTTGGCATGATGTTGCTGTAATGTTGCTAAGATGTGGCCTTAAGTTTATTGTAATATTCATGTGATGGTGTGACATGTATGTACCTATTGCATGATGATAGCATGATGTTTGTATGTTGTTGCCATAATACTGACATAACTTTGGTGTGATATTAATATGACCTTGGCATCACCTTGGCCTGATGTTGGTATAATGTTAATATACCTTGGTAATAATGTTGGAATTATGCTAATGCAATGTCAATGTGCAATGTGATGTTGAGTCTGGACATTAGCATGCCATGTGATAATATCGGTGTGATGTATTGTGTATTATTGAGTATTATTGAGTGTGGGATTGTTTTGTATCTAGTTTCACAAAGCTTTGTTGCAAAGGTCTACCAAACTATGTAGGCATTAGAGGAGATATGCTCTAACACCCAACTTTCCTGTAACACTAGACTACAATCACAAGCTAACAAGTTGACAACAATGACATCTAACACTTTACACACTGAAACAAATTTAGATCACAGAGACATTAAATATTTCATCATGAAAAACATGTCCAGTTTATGTTGCAGGAAAATGTTTAGAGTTGTTTCATTTCATACTGCTGGAGGATAACCCAGCATGGAGCTTTGATATAGAAATCTGTGATTATTTTTTATCGCTTCTCTTGCTTTCACATGCCATGTGCTTTCACATGTTATTTTTTCCTTGATGTTCTTAGATGCTATAATGATGAAATGAGGACTCGAGAGGCCGTCACTCGAATTTGAGCTGGGTTTTCAGTTTTTTTTTTTCTTTTCTGCTGATGTTCATATTGAGTCCAGTTAAGACAAAATCGCAGATGTGAGCGTGTTTTGGCTCCTCTTGTTCCAGAGAACGGATCTGCACCCAATTAGCCACCACCTAATCATGTGCCTTCCAGCTCTGGCTCGCGTTAGTGAGAGAAAGAAAAAGAGCAAGAGCAAAGAAAAGAAAGAACGTCAAACAGGACCTGGAGCCAAGGGATTGTTCTGGTGGAGTTCAAATTGTTCTAATTAAATCTGCAGTGAAAATGAAAATTCTGTTTAAAAAAACGGACCACCGTTGTTCAGCTTTCCATGCTCAACGCACGCACTTGTTAGAAAAGAAACACGAGGGATTGACAGACAAGAACCGCTGTCAAAACACACACTGTGGGCTTTGTATGCATGCACACACACACATACACGCGCACACACACACACACACACACACACAGCATGATATGCCATTCCTTTGTCCAATTATCAGACCCATGATGGCATTTCAGGCTCTCTGGGATCCGTCGCAGTTCATCATGAGGTCATCGCTCACTACAGTGCTCTCTCTCTCCCTCTCTCTCTCTCATTCGCTCTTTCTCTCTCTATCTCTCTATTTCGCTATTTCTCTTTTCATCCCTCTCCCTCCTTCTCGCTGTTCATCCCTGTGTTCTTCACATGGTCATAATAAAGTCATACACTGCCCCCTACAGACTGATCCCCAGTACACTCGTTACTTCTTTATACCTTAAAAAAAAAAAAATCTTATTTTTCCTTTGATCATATCTACTGAATGATGGCAGTTTGGCACCAAACTCTGGCACATCACGAAGAAATTCCAGGGCAAAGCAGTTTAGGAGTGAACCACTTCAACCCTTATCTGATCGTTTTCCATGTTTTTTGGAGAGATAGTAGAGTTTCTGGATTAAAAGGAGCAACATGGCGAACGCCCAAACACAAACACTGCAATGTTGTGGTGAAACTCGTGATTTTCAAAAAATCAAATGTGATTTAATTTTACTTCAGTTCCGTCTACTGGCTCCAAATGTCTGAGTGGGCAAGAAAAACTGTTTATTTCAGTTAGCCAACATTTCACTCAAGTGAATTTATTATTTAACACAGAGTCTGATACGAAACTGAAATCTGTCTGTATACCACCAACACCTGGTATCCATGTGGAATAGCGAGAAATCATGGAGAAATATAATTTTGCGGTTGATAAAGGATGAAATAAATAAGGCTTCATCATGCACTCAGACTTTTGGACTCTTGTGTTTGTTTAAAACATTTTTTAGCTGTTGTTATTGCTGTTGTTGCTGTTTTTTATTGAGTTCAAAGCCTATAATCCTGTGTTAGGATCATCAGGACTCAACCAGTAGAAAAAAACATCAGGTATGCTCTAAAGCTCTGAACTGCTTTATAATCCACCAAATGTTAAATCTGGAATATTAATTGTTTGTGTTGTCTTTTATAAAACACAATTATCACACAGTTACAATTATTCTAATAGAAATAAAAATATGATTAGTCAATTTGCAGTCATTTTTAAACATTTATATTCAATTCCTTAACAACTGTGGATGATAATTTCTGTAATTAAAGTTTTAGTTGCCATCGTCCTGTATGTATCTATCTGTCTTTGCATATCTTCCACACAAACACACCTCAGCACACTTTTTTTCTTATGGAGTCAAAAGTCTTAAATTTATATAGACTAGCAACTGAATCTGCTTTGTCTAAAAAATAACAATAAGAAATAAATATTACGTTGTAATAAATGGAATTACAATATTTAACATTAAGTGAAAAGCATGAAATGAAAATCTTACACTTCTTAAAATTTTAAATATAGAATTCCCTTTAATTATATTTTATATTTATCTATTTTATACATATTTAAAAACATTGCTTACAGTGCACAGTGCTATACTTTTTTCATGGAATGTAAATTTATAATTGTAATTTTAATAGTAATGTTCAATTATGCAGCAAATTATCACATCAATAAATTATTATTATTATTATTATTATTATTATTATTATTATTATTGTGGAAAGGAACATAAACTTTTACATAAAGTACATGTTTACATAAGTTTTACACAAACTATCTGATTTATTTATTCATTTATTTATTACAAGAATACAAGTAACAGCATTTAATGATAATGATAATAAAATAATAAAAATAACAATAATAATAATAATAATAATAATAATAATAATAATAATAATAAGGTAGTGATGTTTTCTGGAGGCTTTAAACCTAAAGAAACACACACACACACACGCACAAAATAGATTTCACACAACAGCCACATCTCATAAAAAGAGAATTTTAGTTTAAATTTTACAATTTTTTATGTTGATCTTCATACAGGTCCCATGTTAATCTGTTGTGTGATTACAGAATACAGAACAATAATAATAATTCTTAAATCCCCCCAAAAATGTGTAAAAAGGTATTTAATTTTCTATAATATTAGATATGTTCTAAAATGTTACCATTTTTACGTTCACAAGGACTAACATGGCAGACAATTAACAAAGAGCTTAAAAAAATCATTAATATTGTGATTGTAACGGTCAATCATAAAGCTGAACATTTTCTGCAGGACAGAGGAGGTCATGCTTTGATGTTACTGTACATGACAAGCTGCTTGATGAAGTACATACAGTATGGGGAACGAACAACTGTTTATAGCTAGATATAATAGAAGTGAGAATGATGTTCCACAACATTAAATTTACATTGACACATTTCTTAAAAAATTCTGTTATGGGAAAATAATTAACTTGAGACTGAGATCACTATTAGTTTGTTATAGATTATTTTCCTACAAGACCACACACTAATTTGAAAATAACTTAATGTTACTAGGAGGCTCAGAAGAAAGCATTGTTGCTGGAAGGAATTAATGCATTTTTTAAAAATTATTTCTTTATTTTGTTAATTTTTTTTCCTGAGCAAATCTTTTTTGTAAACTAAAGTGTCATTTAGTTTTATAAAAATTTAACTAAATTACTGCTTAATATCATACAATCAAAATGCATGTTTACTTCCGTAATTAAGTAAGCCAAATGAAATATGTGGGTGTGTGTTTGTGTAATGATGTTAAATCCACCTCCGGCCTCATGACCTTCAAAAACTGACCTTGGTTTTGCATCTCAATGGCTATATATATTTTCCATTCAACACACACACACATGCGCACATAAATATTATTCATGTTCAGCAGATCAGGAAAATAGACTCTGACGTGTTTGTCAGCGTTGTCCACTCTCTGTCTCTTTCTCTCTTACATATACACAGACACAAGCACAAAACTTTTCCCTGTTAATGGTGTGTCTTATATGTAAATGTGTATAAAGGTGGTGATGATAGAAATAGATTAATCTCTGATCTGAATCTCTTTTATGAAGTGGTTGTCCCTACGCCCCCCTATCACTCCACCCACCCCCCTCTCTTGCCTCTCTCTCTTGTCTTGCCCCAACCCATCTCGGGTGTGTGAGGATCAGCGTCCCATCTGTGTGAGAGGCGCGAGATCGTTAACCCTGATTAGACTGATGTGGCCCATGGCACAGAGACTGCGTGAAAATCCTGCAGTGGCCATGACCTACTGACCTGCTGCTGAACCCATAATACACATGCACGCACACACACACATACACACACTCTCTCTCTCTTCCTCTCTCTCTTTCTCTCTCTTTTGACTATGTTGGTTTTAAACACTATGTAAGTTCTGTATATTACAGGGTGTGCCCTAAGTTAGAGACTAAATTCTTCTTTAGTGTTTGTTTCTAACACATCATTGCTGTAAGCAATATTTCATTTATTGTTTAAATAAAATTCTACTTAATGTCTTTATTGTATCTCAGCTGTATCGTGTTACTCTGAGGTCTGAGGACTTGTTACTACAAATAAACCAAACACAAAAATCTTCTACACGAAGTGACCTTTTAATCGTAATTCAACTAGAACAATGGAGTCTACTCTGGGCTGAAAGGTCTGGTTAGTAAGTGTGCAGGGTCTGGCTCTGAAAAAAACAACATGCATCACACACTTTATAGTCTTACTAAAAGGGAGGTTTATTTTCCCCCCACACCACATGACTTTTATGTGTTTTGTGTTTCTAATGCAGATTGGGACAAATCATAGACTTTACATCGCAATAAAATAGAAAGAAACAGTTCTGTTTATTCTTTATAGCATTGCTGCTACACAGGTGTGTAACATTCAGTCTGTATCCTCTACATATATTTTAATAATTATTATTTATTTTATTATTATTTTTAATTTAGTTTTTTTCGGTAATCAGGATTCAGTTTGTTCTCTGTAAACTTATTAAATATTAACAAATATTATTATTGATGTACATAATATGTATATAACTATCAAATTTAACAAAAATAAAAAAACATATTTTTTTACATTTGATTATTTTACTTCATAAAGGGAAATGTAATCATTAACATTGATTATAAACGTATACAAAAAATGGTTATTACCAAAAAACTAATTTAAAATCATGAGTCCATTATAATTTTATGCATCTACTAAATTAAAAAAAAAATTTCATGGCACAATTATTATTATGTTGGTTTAACCACCCGTGATGTAATTGGTAAACAATGTCAGCTACTTCGGCATAAATAATACCTTAATAATATCTGTTTTTTAATGTTTGATAAATATATAAATAAAATAAATGTTTTGACTTACTCTTCTATTGATATCTTTACATTTCATACATTGAAAGACCCAAAACATTTTTTTGCATATTTGTCTGTCTGCAAAAATGTCTTACTTGAAAAAAGGGTAAAAAGAATTTTAAAAAAAATTAAACGTTCAGTGATGTAGGAGCAGATCAATGTATGATTATTCTTTCTGCAGGAAGTTTAAAACCAGACTGTCTCATATGTTCTAAAACTGTGGGGTTAATAACAAGCAGTAATGTGTAGCACCATTATAAGATAAAAGATGAGTCGTTAGAGCAAAATATCCACAGCAGTGCAAGGTGAGTGCGTGTGAAATACCCAAACTAAGTGCAGTGTTATGCACTTAAATCAAAATATTGAGTGAAATGTTACAGTTACAGTATGTGTGTTTGATAATTTACTTTAAAATAAGCTACTAATAAGCTACTTGCTCAATGTACACTAACACCTGCACCAATAGATATTAATTAGAAAAGCTAAACTGAATATTTTAATCACATTACTTAATATTTTCACCTCTGAAATAACAACACTGAAGTGGTATTAGTGAATTTTAACACGCTGGACCTATTTTAAGACAAGATTTTATCTTTATCAAATCTACCTGTCAATGATGGGTACTAATGCTACTGTAAATATAAATGTAACATAATAATAATAATAATAATAATAATAATAATAATAATAATAATAATAATAAGTATTTTTCTTAAAATTCATAAGCAGTTCCGAGTATAAATCTTAGATCTATTCACTTCTAAATATTAAATAAAAGCTTAAATAACAACTAAGTCAGCCAATTAACTAAATAATTACCCAAAAAAGAAAAAATGTTTTAGCCATATAAAAAATTTGCCTTATTGTGAGTAAAGAAAGAAAGAATGAGTATAATGGTTATAGTTTATGTTACATGTATGTAATTCATGTAAAATTATGTTTATGTTCTGTAGCATAATAATAATAAGAATAAGAAGAAGAAAAAGAATAGTACTCATTTATTGAATACAAATTGTGTTATATTATTATACAATTAGAATATATGAATTTCTTTTTATCAATTCATCAACGAAAAACAAGTTAAAATTAGTTAATCGACAGGTGACTCAACAACATCAAATAAAACAGATTTTCTTTATGGTCCAGTTAATCTAAGCCTTCCAAAAGCCCCAGAAATATAAATGACCTGAAACCATAAAGAAAAAAAAAATCTGGGTTCATGTGAAGTTCACACGTCCACAATCATCATGTCTGTGCATCTGGTTTGTCTGCCTTTTTTATAGGGACAGAAATTAATTTGCTGGCGGCTCAATGCATCACATGATGTTTTGTACAATTTGACAGTGATTGGCAGGTCAGTGTTTGGTCAGAGGAGTTGACAAAATCCTTTAACCACTGTATTCCCTATATGGCTGTATGCACCAATTCCATCATCTTACCTCCCCAAAAATTGCCCCACCCTTACAACACAGAGTTCAACCAGAGGTCACTTAATGCATTGGCTGCCATGTAACATCCAAATCAACAGCACAGAGTCAAGAACATGGGTGTGTAGCGCCCCCTGTCCTTTTACTGCTGTTAAGTAAACATAGTCAGTAGCAATGCATCCATGAATTATATCTGATATATTAATAATAATAATTATTATTATTATTATTGCTTATACATTTGTAATTCATTCATGATATATTATCATCGTCTCATCATCGTCTATACCACTTTATCCTGTGTACAGAGGTATAGACGATAAGACGATGATGGGATGGTCTATTCTATTCTATTCTATATCATTATCATTATACTGTATTGTATACTATAGTTTATATTATAGTATTGTTAGTACATTATTGTGCTAATATGCATGTATGTATATTGTATAAATGCAAAAAAATGAGATAAGTTCACTTAGCAGAAGATGCATCATTATGCATGTGCTCCCTTTCTAGCTCTCTCTCGCTCTCTTTCTTTAACCTAATGTGACACAGATGTGAGTTTTTTAGGGCTGTCTGAATGCACAAATCTGATGCTCTTCAGATCGGATCTGAGTCACTTTTGTATGTGATCCTAGATCAAATACATCTCTGTCATGTGATTTTAATCATAACAGGCAGATCTGAATTCAAGTGACTTTTAGTAAAAGGTAACTTATAATTCAGCACCATCAGAGAGGAGATTTAAAAGAGAATCAAATACATGAGGTCTCTTAGTGATCATGTTTTTCACATTCTTAGTTGAAAACTAAACTATTTAGTTCTCTGTTCTCCAAATCCAATAAATAAATGATGCTCTTTTATTTTTTCTAGAATACACTGTTATACACAGGAGTTCATGGTCAACTCAATGACTGCAAAGTGCCCAGGTCCAGTAAAAAAAAGAGGTGAAAAAAAAAAAAAACAAGCTTAAAGCTTAACACTGTTAACTGCTGTTCAGCCCAGGTAATTAATCCCTCTGTCAAGATCTTAGAATTTTCCTGGACAACAAGCAGGCAACAACCAGATCACTCCATCTGTCACAGCCCACAACCTTGGGGTAACTCTGGACAATTGACTGTCATTTTCCCCTTACATTGCTGACATTACTCACTCTTGTCAATTTTTTCTTTATTAGAAAAGGTTGTTCATTTCTCTCCACACAAGCTACTCAGGTGCATGTTCAGTCCCTTGTTATTTCAAGACTGGACTACTGCAGTCTACCAAGACTGGATTACCACCCCACTTCTCCACTATATATACTGTAGCAGGTGTTTCTGGTGAAATGTTGTTTGATTTTCCCCACACATGACCAAACAAGGCCAAAGAACGTTCCAAACAAACCATACTTTTTCAGTCTTTGTCTAGTTGTGCTGTTTTAGACTTTTAGTATATAACATTCTCAGTAAGGCCTCTAGGGTCTGAGATGCAGCTCTCTCTCTCTCTCTCTTTTTTGAGTATTTCTCAGAGCATTGCATGCTTTGACCTTGGGGTAAATGTAATGGCACATACACTCTTGGGAGGATTGGCAACTGTCTTGAATGCTCTTCACTATGAATAATCTTTCTCATTGTAGAACAATGAACTGTAAATTTCTGTCCTATTTTCCAAAACTTCTCTATATAAAAATTCTACATGATGTTTGAAACAGTGACCCATAAAGCCTTTCTTTTATTACATATAATTTTGTTCATTAACTGCATATACAGTATTTTATATTTTAAACAGTACAGTTAGTTTTTTATTTTGTTGAGTGATGACTATTTTAGAAGACAAATGGGGCAAAACCACAGACAAATAAAAATGAAATGAAACACCACCATCTGTTGTAATTTTAATGCTTGAATGATTTTTGAAACTAAATATTTAATGACACATCTCTGTTTGGAGATCTGAGGGCTGCACAGTGCTTATGACGGAGTGCCTGCTTGTCAGATGTCAGAACCGTTACCACTCTCATTAATGACACTATACACAGCACTACATTATCTACGTCATCCAAAGCTCTGTTATCTTTACAGACAAAGAACATAATGAAAAGAAAAAAGCATTGTTTGACAAATCATATTTTAATAATAAATGTCAGCATGGTCAGGATAAGGAGATTGTGTCAGTCACACACTTTCACATTAGGTTTTATATAAAGTGATTAGCACTGTCGTCGTGCACCTCCAAGGACCAGGTTCGATTCCCGGCCAGGTTCAATTCCTGCCTCTGTGCACATGGAGTTTGCATGTTTTCCCTATGCCTTGTGGGTTTCCTCCAGGTGCTCTGGTTTCCTCCCACAGTTCAAAGCATGCAGATTAGGTTAGTTGTCATTCCCAAATTGGACAAAGTGTGTGAATGAGCATGTGAGTGTATGTGTGTGTGCCCTGAGATTTATTGGCACTCTGTCCAGGGTGTACCCCGCCTCATGCCTTAAGTCTCCTGGGATAGGCTTCACGCCCCTCGCGACCCTGTACACAGATTAACTGGTATAGACAGTGAGTAAGTGAGTGATATATACACTTGTTTTTTGTTTTCTGTTAATTAATATTGCACAAAGATAATGAGTAAATAAAAAAAATGCAGTTTAAATGAATGATGATTTAATTTATTAAGGAAAAAAGCTGTAAAACCTGCTTGGCATTATGTGAAAAAGTAATTGTGCCCTAAACCTAATAACTGGTTGTACCACCCTTCAAGGCAACAACTGCAATAAAATGTTTGCAATACTGGCAATGTGTCTATTAGATTGCTGTGGAGGACTTTTGACCCATTCTTCTTTGCAGAAATGTTTCAATTCAGCCAAATTTAAAGGGTTTAACCTGTTTAATGACATGCCACAATACCTTAATTGCATTTAATTCCTGACTTTATTTAGTGTTGGAGCCATTCAGAGGTGGATTGCTGGTGTGTTCTGGATCATCGTCTGGACATTTACCCTCACAATTTTCTGTTACGGTGCAGAATTAATGTTTCAAGAAGTTAAACTTTCAAAAAGTTCAACACTAACCTTAACTGAGGCAAGTGAGGCCTGCAGTTATTTATAAAACTTTTAAGGAAACACCTTTTTACCGTACGTTTCATGGGTTGTGAATTCATTTGAATATAAATGTTTGAATCTGATTTTTCAATGTATGTGAATGTTTGTTGACATCATAATCTACAGACTTTACAAATTCTACATTTAAAAAAGTGTCAAGAGTGAGTTCTAGTTTAGAATCCTTGGAACGTAGAGGCAAATGTAAAAAAAAAATTACTTAAAAATAATGAAACAAGCAAGAACAGTGTTTCTGATATACTGTATATAGCTGGTCGTACCTGTGTGGGTGTGTATTGTTTGCTCCACTGTAGTGTGCTCAACGAGTCTATTGTATGAGAGGCGTCATCAGAATCTATATACTGTAACATCACAAAATCACCAGCAGAGGGCATGAAAGTGCAAAGGGCTAAAAAAAAAAAAAGAAAAAGAAAAAAAGGTCTGTCATCATTTTCAGTGTTCCAACTGCTTTCAACACAACCCCTAGACAACTTCCCCTCACATTAAGCACATAGCACAAGTAATAAAGTGATGATAAATTTACTGACTGAGAAATGAAGCAGCCCTGGTGGCAAGTGGAGAAAGTTAAATTAAAAAACAGAATTGGAGCATGAGGAAAATGTCATTAAGCCCATCATTAAGCAGTGTCAGTGAGCCCATCATCAATCCCAGCATCACATAAAAGTTAGAGGTCAAACTTTCAGGCCATAATGAACCCAAATAGTGGCTAAACCTCACACGGAGCGCTGAATTCCGTGACTAAAACATGAACACGCGCACTCACGTGCACACACACAAACACACACACACACCATCAATCAAAAGAGTGATGCTGATGCTGATGCTGTCAAGCTGCCCCCTTCTGCTTAGAGAACACTCGTATTATGGACTCTAATGGACTCTAATGGAGTCCTGACCACAGATTCCTTAACTGGAAGTGTGTGTGTGTGTGTGTGTGAGAGAGAGAGAGAGAGAGAGAGAGAGAGATAGTGAGAGAGAGAGAGTAGATAGATTTTACTGAATTGTTTTATTATTTACTTGTGTAACTTTATCTTCTTCTGAGACAATACACTGTAAATCCTACTATTAGTCAGAACATTTTTAATGCTATAGAGCTCTTGTGGTCACATCATTAGACTGTTTTGTCTACCCATCATACCTGCCACAGATAACATTACCAGCACAAAAAAAAATCATTTTGGGCTAAATTTAAGCCCAATAGATTTTACAAACCACACGACAGAAGTCCAGATAACAGTGCATGTTAAGAAACCTCAGGTGTTATATATTAGATATTTGTTTTAAAACTTTGGAGGACGAGTTAAAACTCCCTAAGATGGTAGTAGGAAGAAACCTTGAGACTCAACCAGACTCAAAAGGGAACCCATCCTCATTTGGGTGATAACGGATATCAGGGATTTATTCGCAGTCATACAGTGTTAGGAGGCTGGAAGTTCAGTATAACAGGAGACGTGTTTAAGTTACTATGAAGTCCAGTTCCTTATTGGAGGCTCAGGTAGACTGAAGGAAATTCTAGTCCTAAAGTATAGAACAGATGTCAGCATCAGCCGAGGCAAAGATTAGGGAGGAAAGTGCTCTTTTATTACAAATAAATAAATAAATCACTCGGTGCTCCTGCTGGCCAGTCCGGACCTGGGCGAGGTTCAGAGGAAAGACTGAAGACGGGCAGATCCTAGGCTTTTGGCGGTATGAGTGGTCACCCATGATCAGAGGACGGTGGATGAGAAGCATCGTGTGCGCAGCGGAGCTAGCCGTGGTGCTGAATCTGCGCTGTGACTTCTTCTTGGTCGAGCGACGAGCTGGCAGATGATAAGAAGAGCTAAATAAAAATATTTACATTGTTATCATTTTGGGTTTGGCTTTTCCCCAACTTTTATAAAACAGGTGGAGTTTTCAGAGCTCCACGTCCCCCACGCTGTCACAATCAGCACAACAAAGACAAATATAAAAACAACACACGACTGTTTTAGAAGGCAAGCTTCTTCATGATTAGGTTAACTCTGGTGTCCACCTTAAAGCCGTGCAGGTTGTTGCCGTCACCCTGAATTCGCATCAGCAGTTCACCGTACATATGCAGCAACGAATGCAGGGCTTAAGTATGACATAAACGAAAAAAAGTGACCTACTTCCTCACCTTTGAATTAAAGGGTCAAACTTCATTCTTTCTGAAAATTATGTCTATATGCTGCGCAGTTACGTTATTTGTGATGTCAGTGGTCACGTAACATTCAGAGGAAACGACACAGGCTTCATAGCAAATGTTTTTTTTTTTTTGGAACTGCCTGTATCGGCGGGTTTTGATAGTAAGTGAATAAAAACAGCAATAACAGTAGTTTCAACAAAATAGGGACAACAAGAAATATTAAGAAAAAGTCAAAGGACATATTCAGAGGTTAGCCATGTTCATTTTGCAATGGATAAGCTGTGACATTTTAATATAAACAGGGATGTTGCAATCTCTCTCTCTCTCTCTCTCTCTCTCTCTTTTCCCCGTGTTTGTGTCTCTGCGTCTGTGTAAATGCTAACTAAAGTAATATTGTTCGTACTTTTTTGCCACCAGGACCAACAAGAGTCATAAGGTACAATAGACTGAGGGGAACTGCAAGAAATGTAATAAGACGCAAGGTGAGCAGTGCACCAATAAATGGTAACGGTAAGTATCATAATAATCTTTGTGTGTGTGTGTGTGTGTGTGCGTAAGAGAGAGAGAGAGAGAGAGAGAGAGAGAGAGAGAGAGAGAATTTATTTAATATATTATACCGATATTATATTATATTTATTATATTTATCAACATACTGATGCTGAACTTCCAATAAAAAGTAACACTGCTTGAAGGAGTTTTGCCAGCGAGTCGGATCTTTGATCCGATTTGGAATTAAAAATGCGAGCTTTCTTTTCCGTGGATTTAAGCGAGGCCGTTTTGAAGAGCAAAAAGAGTTGATTATTTCTGTGATCAAAGTCAGATTATCTGCTACTTATGATTTAAATGATGTGTGATAATACAGTATTAATAATTATAATAAAAATAATAGACTGTGTTCTGTAGTGCTGGGAAATATTCTGATACATCAATTGTTATGAATTATGTCCGGAAACACAAATGTCACAGCATATCCTTCTGATATATAACTGACAGATAAGATTTTATCTTATAAATCTATCATTTATCTTCATTGTTTGATTAAAAGCAAATTATTAGATGTTAAGTATTTGAATTGAATTTCTGTTTTTTCACAGGAAATGTCCTGTCAAAAAAACACAGGACATTACAGTACATTGTGCATTGGTTTTGTAGAAAGGTTTTTTAAATTTTTATTTATTTATCACCCATTGTTAATCTCAGCTTTGCTTTGTAACTCTGTACTGCCCTACTTGTTCACAATTTATAGAAATAAAATTCTACTTACATTATTTACCAATTACCCCACAACTGTATATCGCTCTCTATGTTATTCCCAATACTGTTAGAAATAACAAGTCCTTGTGTTTTTCTCAGATTGTTGATACATGAGTTCCAGAAGCTCTAAAGAGATGGGGGACGTCTCACAGAATGCAGCAGATCTCCTACTAATGATCAAAGAAGTAGGTTTATACAGTACGAACAAACAAAAACGAACTTTTTGTTAGAAGTTCACCTTATAGTTTATTAAATCAATGTGTTACAAATAATTTAATGTTTGTAATTCTTTTCCATGCTGATTTCTATTTTTTACATTTGGGTGTCTAATGAAGTTAGTTAGTCTTTGTCTGCTCCCATCAAGTTGTCACCATAGCAGACCATCCAATCCACACACAACTTGGCACATGTTTTATACTGGATGCCCTTCCTGATGCAACCCTCCCATTTTATCTGGGCTTGTTACCAGGACTGCATCCCGGAGTTGAGGTTTGGGCACTGGAATTGTCCAGCTTATTTATTTGAAGCCAATCACAGATTTGCTCTCCTACAGTAGCTACCTTGTTCAATTGGGTGGCATTTCTGGTTCTGAGGTTTTCTTCCCAGCACACTACGGCATAAAACACACCAGAACTGACCACCACTGATTGGTAGAACATCTGTAGTAGCTTTGTGCAGATGCTAAAAGAGCCTAGTTTCAGAAAGAAAAGCTGACTTTTTTTTGTATAGATGTTCTGTGTTTGCTGACCAGTCCAGTTTGTCATCCACCAGTATCACTAGGTATTTATATGTTTTTACTACCTCATCATTAACTTCCTCAGTGGTGACCGTTTGTAGTGTGAACCCAGTAAAACAAAAGTCACCTTCTCCTTTTTGGTGTTCAGCTGGATATGATTTGACTACTGCTCTAATACTGGAGAGTATTCTGAGACAATTAAGAAGGAGTTTCTCAAAGGTCTTTATAATGGTCTAAGATCACTAAGCACTTTAGGGCAGCTTTTCTTAGGGACTGTGGTAAGGCAATATTTCCAGAGGTCTGGAACCCTCCCTAGTTGCAAACTTAGTTTAAACATCTGTTAAAGGGGCTTACAGGGATTGTCAGCATTCTTGGGCATATATAATTTGAGCCAGCTACCTTGTTGCGATGAAGCTTTTTCTGTGACTAAATAACATGTACCCAGAGAACATTTCCATGCAAATTCAGTTGTTTAATGTTGGTGATGAAAAGATGAAGATTGGTATGGGAACATAATGACAATGAGAATGTAGATCTAGATACTAAAACTGAAACTTGTTCGTCTCAATCTTCAGCTAACTTAAGTTAGGATTTTAGCAGTTAGTAAGCTATTCTTAGGCAAATGGGGAAAAAACAGAATGACGTGGACATTCAATTATATTTATAAATGCTAATGGCTTCATGAATTATAAAAATAGAGACCATCCTTTGCCATCCTAGTACCTGACATTCTGTGAGCTGGAGGAAACAGTGAAGGTCCTTGGGAAGGAATGCAAAAGCAAAGGGAAACCAGTGCCAAAAACACGCAGCAGTTTAACCGAAGACTGCAAGATATTAAATTTACAGGTAAGAGTGATTAATTTACAGTCCTTCACCTCGCAGAGTCATTAAATTACATTCAAAACAGTGTTACAAATGATGCGTATGGAAAATGACACTTGAGCACTAACCTGTCCTACAGTAGCATGTAGTGAAAAATACAAATGTTGAGGTTTAGAAAGCCACTCAGTCATTAGTAGCACATTATATATTTGCTAATCAATAATTTAAGTCCATTTAGAGGTTTTAGAGAGGCAAAGGAGTAAACCAGCAGGTGAGGGAGTGAAAGCTTAGGCTTCAGACCTTTCACTTCACAGATTTTTTTTTACTGTTGACTTGTTTCTAAACAATTATGTATTTAGTGTTGTGAGATCTTAAATTAAATAGTTTTCTAAAAATGACAGATTACCTCATGCTATTAACCCACCAAAACAGAAACCGCTACCTGCTTTTATAATCCATTTTGATTATGATTGAAGTAACAGCAGCATAAATCCAGTTTACAGTGCCCAGGCTCCATCACGTTTCCTACATAAAGCAGGTTGTGTATTTATGTACTAGTTGTTCTAGTACCTTGGCTTAGCAACAGAAGTGCACTCCTCTCACCAAGTCTCTAATTCGTGACTGTAAACTGTTGTTATTTCAATCTTTTTTGGATAGAGGTTAAAAGTGTGGTACACATGCATGCTCTGAAAGTGCTGTGAGATTTTTCTCTGATGTGTTTCTCTCAGACACATCTTAAATATGTTTTCCATATACAGAAAGATCTGCTCAGCTCGTTTGATGATGGAGAGATGAAGGTCTTTTTTAAGCTGTGGACAGAAAACCTGCCCACACTTGTCCGTGACAGCGACCCAGCCGTACAAAAACTGGAGTTCTACCTGCATATTCACTTCTCCGTCTATCCACTGAAGAATGCTATGGGAAAACAGGTGCAAAATAAAAAGTCTCTGACATGGATTTATATTATGGTTTTATTAACATCAGTTTATTCCCAGCCAGGCTCGATTCCTGTCTCTGTGTGCATGGAGTTTTCATGTTCTCCCCGTGCTTGGTGGGTTTCCTCCCACATTCCAAAGACATGTAGGTTATGTTAATTGGAGTTCCCAAATTGCCCGTATTGTGTGAATGAGTGTGGATTGTGTGTGTGTGTGTGTGTGTGTGTGTGTGTGTGTGTGTCCTGCAATGGGTTGGGCCCCCTATCCAGGGTGTACTCTGCCTCGGGATATGCTCCAGGCCCCTCAAAACCCTGAATACAGGATAAAGCAGTATAGACAATGAGTGAGTGAGTGAGTGAGTAACATCAGTTTCTTTAAAAAAGATCATGTTTACATTTCCTCATAATGTAGTACTGTTTCTGAACAGCAGGAGTCTCTACTAGATTTTTTACATACTCTGCCCGGCTAATAAAAAATTGCTCACACACTATTATTTCAATAGATAACCTTTTGCTTTAATTACAGCCATGGCATTGTTTTGATAAGTCTAAATAAGAACGTTGGTGAAAAAGTTTGTTTCTGTTCCAAGTTAGCATTTCATGTTACTAAGATGCTGAAAAGCATAACTGAAGATATTGAAAAACCCAATGTGACTGCTTTACCTCCTCCTTAGACAAAACACTGACACTTGAGACTACTTTCTATAAATGTTAAGTGGATATCCCCTCACAAAAGACTTCACCATATTGAACTTTGTCAAATTTGTTTTTGTGAAGCATCCACCATGCAAACATGCTGTTACTATAGAAACAATAGTGTATTATATAATGTGAAAGGCTTAGCTAGGTTTTTAGCAATGATGATTAATAACTGCATGACATGTTAATCTAACTGTGTGTAATCTTGAAGTTTTCTTTTTACTTTAAAGGATAAAGCTGAATTTGATGAGCGGATGAGTCATTTTAAACACTTCTTGGAGACGAGAGGTGCAGCGCTAAGCCAAACTACAGAGTTCCTGCCATTTTACGCTCTGCCTTTTGTTCCCAATCCTGTAACACATCCGTCATTCAAGGAGATCTTTCAGGTGATCATCTCTATTGTTTCACTTCCTCACTTACACATCAATCAACACGCTATACTGTACATTGCATGCACTTATAATTTCACAACATAATTTCTACATCAAATTTCAGGTTTTATTCACATTAGTCAAAAAGGCTGTGACCATCACTTTATGATCTTGTTTGGTCTGAAGTCAAATTACTTACTAAGGAGTAGGTAGCTGAATCTCTGCTAAATATTTAGTGCACTTTATAGGAAGGAAAAACATTTTTTTTGTTTCTCTGCTGTTCTCGGTTTTTATCTACCTCATGCCAGATAATACCTATTATCAGCTATTATACAATATGTAGTGCATTATGTATTCACTTAGGAGAAAATTTCACATTAACCATCCATCAACGGCTCCATCACTTTTTCTACATAAAGCAGGTTGTGAATTTATGTACTAGTTGTTCTAGTACCTTGGCTTAGCAACAGAAGTGCACTCCTCTCACCAAGTCTCTAATTCGTGACTGTAAACTGTTGTTATTTCATATCTTTTTTGGGTAGAAGTTAAAAGTGTGGTATGCATGTCTACTCTGAAGGTGCCGTGAGATTTCTCTCTGCTGTGTTTCTCTCAGACACATTTTAAATATTTCTCTTGGACATATCTTCAATAATTTCTGTGCTTCAGATTACTTGATGGTAAATGGCCCCTCTTTTGTTTAAAATGTGCAAAGTACAACAATATTAGTAAGGATACAAAATTAGCATTGATCATACACTTGTAGAAGCTTTAATATGTTTTAGCACTTTTGGTGTGTGTGTTTTTCTTTGATTTCAGGACTCCTGGACTCTAGATTTAAGAAAAAAGCTTGAAATGGTTTTAGTATCTACTCTAAAAGCATCAGCTACACCAAGGCTACTCATATTATATGTATCCTTTCTGTTAAACGTTGGCTGCATGTCACATGACTTATGATGTCATTCCTCATGCCATGTTGGGAAATTTTCAGTCGCATCTTCTTTTTACAGACTCAACACACTTTCAGTGTATATGCTATGTTTTTAGATAGAGAAGAAATGTTATATAGTTATTCGTAAAATGTGTAAATCATTGGTGCTTCCTTAAATGTATCTAAACAGAGAGAAAGCACAAACAACAACAGAGGTAAACTTCAATTTATTGTTCATAATAATAATATACCCAAATCTGTAGCTTTCTGTGAAATATTATAGCTAGAGGTTCATGTCATCTGTAATAATTAATTTACAAACCTCTTAGAATCTTCTTGCAATGCAGTAGTCATATGTTATAATTTAATACACAAAGTAAACTATTTCTTTGTGTTTTTTATGCATTTTGTGTAATTTCAGCTTTGAGTAACTGTTCTGCTTCATATGAGTATAAAAAAGCAAAGATTTCATGTTACTGGGGTGTAAGATGTGTGTGTGTGTGTGTGTGTGTGTGTGTGTGTGTGTGTGTGTGTGTGTGTGTGTGTGTGTGCGTGCGTGCGTGCATGCGTGCGTATTTGCGTGCAGAGGACATGGAGCAGCTAGCTGAAGCAGAGAAAACGGCCTCTGCGTACATGAAGAAGTTCAGTAAGATCCAGGCTGATTATGACAACCTTATCAGTGTGACGGCTGAACTGGTGGACTCACTTGAGGCTACTGTCAATGGGAAAATGGCAAGAATTATCTGTTTTATTTTCATTACTTTACATCTAGCTTTTGTTTTTGCAGGTTTTACTTATTAACAAATACAACAGTAGGTATTTAAAAAAGCTTTAAAAGAGCCTAAATCCTAAATGCTTAAACCTCCACGATACTTACTTAAGTACTTACGAATGTGTTAACAGCAGAGACCATCTCAAAAGTAAAATAAATCCAAAGTATATGACAATTCTTTTCTTTTTAATCAGGATAAAATAAACTAAAATATATCTTTTTTAATATTTGGTGTTAATACATTATACTGTTAAACACAGACAAGCCATAATATTCTACTAGTCTAATCGTTTTTATTAAAATTATAAAGAAAACAATTGTGTGTTGTTGTTTTTATCTGCTCACCTACTTTTAATGAAGTCATTCAAAAAATTATATAATTTCTGTTATTAAATATCCTTTTGGCTTGGGAATATGTAAAAAAAAAATATCTCTGCCTCCCCGGGAATTTAACCCTGGAATCCTCAATCATTTTGCACCCCGACTTTCCGGCTTCCTTGGCTAATATTGGGCTTCGGTCCAGGATGGAGAAAGGTGTTTTTAATTTAGCCAATTTATTTACAGATAATGTTGTCAAATCTTTCGAGACACTCTGAATGGATTATAAACTTCCTAGAACAGATTTTTTATTTATTTATTTATTTTTTACGTCATTTTATTCAATCTGCTTCAAATTGTCTGATGTTGAAAATCATCTCCTTTTTACCTTTGAATCCTTTAAGAAAGGTTTGGGAAAAGCATATGGGCCGATCATTCACTGATGATGAATGGCTCTCTATATGTGAGGAGGTTTTTCACAAATTAACTTCAGTTTATGTGCATGAGCAAAACTTGAAATTCATATATAGAACATATCTTACCCTTGTACGCCTTCACAAAATGTATCCAAATGTATCTCAGCTGTGTTTTAAATGTAATTCAAAAACGGGAACATTGATGCATCTATTCTGGGAGTGTAAGAAAATTTAAACTTTTTGGTATGAAGTGCATAAGCTGGTTGAGAAAATACTGGCTAGAAAATTCACTATGTCCCCAATTATATACCTGTTAAATTATAAAATACCACTAGGTCTTCCTTCTGATTTAAATTGTTTATTAAATTTCATTACTTATCTGGCAAAGAAATGTATACTTATCTTATGGTCATCATCTCGTGTTAAAGATGTGTTTGGCACAAATGGGTAATCTCCCTCAATTGGAAAAACTTACGATTTACAGAACAAATCTGAACTATTGTGGCAGATACAGGCCCCTTTGTGGGATCTACTTGAGCAATCATGACTCTTTTATGTTTTCTTTTATTGAACTGCTTTCCCCTCGGGTCTTTCCATGTTCACTCTTATATTAACAGATTTCTGTTTGTTTTTAAATGTTTTCTGTGGGTGTCGACTGTATATTGATTTGGCTCAATAAAAATATAATAATAAAAAAAAATTGCAGCATTTAATGTAATAATCCCACAAATGTAATACAAATTGAAAGCTGGTGTTCAGTTTCCTGTATTTGCATAGTGAACCTGATTGACTCATGAGTCTAATGATGCAATAACACTCTCCTGTCACAGTTACATGCTCACAAATTGAAACTGATGAAACCCAGCTAAGCTTTTATTAATACATTTTAAAATGAATCCATTTACTTATTATGTATGTATTTTACCATTTTAATAGATATCCCCTGAGTATCTCCAGAGTGTGGGTGTACGCCTCTTCAGTGGACACATGAGCCAGAGTGTTGCTCAGAGCATCGATTTTACACGGCCTGGAACAGTGAGTCTCTCTCTCTCTCTTTCTCTTACACATACACATATATTCTGGCTAAATGGGAAAAAAATTTAAATGAAAATTACATTCTTTAACTCCATGACATGGCGGCACGGTGGCGTGGTTGTTAGAACTGTGGTGGGTCAATTTCCTCTGGGTTTCCTCTGGGTACTGCGGTTTCCTCAATACACACAATTTGGGAACAACAATTAAGCTTATTAAGTTTGTATTTAATTAGGCCAATTGGCCTTCCCAAATGGCCCTGCTATGGATTGCCACCTTGTCCATGATGTACTTGGCCACAATACTGTACAGGATTAAAAGTATAAAAGATGAATGAATGAATGATGTTTAGCTCTTTGAGTTAATGCCCCTTTCAACCAAAAGAAAAATTATTTTATTTGTTAACAATTGTCATGTGCCACGTGTACAGTAATAGTGTGGTACAAATATCACACACCCTTATGCTCATAAATGCTCATACACACACACACACACACACACACAAACACACACACACATGCTTTAAGACAACACTTAGTATAAATACGTCAACAGGAAAAAGAGAGTTCACATGGCAGTGCCTTTGCAAGCGAGTCTTTTTTTTTGAGCTTTTAGCTTTCTAAACCAACAGGTGCAACAACTGCAAATAAAAAAATAAAAAAATAAAACAAGTAAATGTCATAGAAATATAAATAATAGCAAAATTGTGAAAGCAGCAAAGTCATATATACATATTCTAACCTTGATTTCCTGATAGAGAAGTCTTCGATGAGGCTAGTAAAATCCAAGTTGCTTAGACTATCAGTTTTACTGGACATGAGGATCCATTCCATTGTTGATCTCAGCTTTTAACTATTTCCAGTTTAAAAAAAAGAACGCTCTCCGCTAGCATTGGTTACAGGCAAAGTGGTTTATCAACATATGTAAACACTAACTGTGGTTTTCTTCCTCATATCAGCAGCAGTTGCAGCAGTGATGTTTTCTTTTAATAGATTTCTCAATTGTCCATTTTTATTATCGAAGTCTTCCTCCAGATTACTGGCATATTTCTTATTTTGATTAACCGCTCCCGTTTGAATGTCATGGACGGAGTTGATTAGAATATTGTTAAAAATTGTTTGCTGATGTCAATTTGTAATGATGGGACAAAGTTTGAGACAGTTTGTCTCACTCTCATCCTATCGTAGAATATCAAATACCTAATTTAAGATTCAGACCACACTCATACCTTAAACACGCACACACACACACACACACACACACACACACACACACACACAGAGAGAGAGAGGATAAACAAAAGAGATACGCTATGTAATGCTTAAGCCGGAAAGCTCCCGTTCACATCTAATATTTATCTAAATGTCCCTACAAGCACAAATAAACCACTAATGACCCTGACTTTTCCCTCCAGTACCTACACCCTTAGTATGGGCTTGAGTTTCAACATAACTGCTTGTGATGAGGATTTGCCAGAGGAGGAGAGTAAAAGAACAGTAAAAGTGAGAGGAGATTTTTTAAAAAATGGAAAGTGTTATTTAAAGCAGGAATTTAAATAAAAGGGAGATCAAATAATTGTCATGAAAAAATGAAGAAAAGAATAGCAAAAAAAACTGAAAATAACAAAATTTAATAAAAAAGAAAGTAAGAGAAATGCAAAAAAATAAAAGTAAATTAAATGAACTAAACCGAAAAGAAAGATAATAAATGGAAAGAAAGATTTAAATAGGTAGAGTTAAGAGAACAGTGAAATGAAGGTACAGGGGATAAAACAATAAGAAAAAAAATATTGGACAAAATAGGACAGGGGAAAAAATAGAGAACTGTAAAATAAAAATGTCAGAATGCTGATTAACCCAATTTTAGTATATGGACTTACTGCATGGGCATGTTTGTTAAAGACATAATCCTGCATGCACCCCTAACCATATAAGCGCACATCTACTGACCTGCTACAGCTACACACATGCTCATGTTACCTTTTAATATTACATTAATTACCCAACATTCTGTCTGTGTGTCTTAGGCCTCGTCCCTGTTACGTGCATCCATTGCAGCACAGTAAGTAAAAACCTTCAAACATTTTATTTCATAATAATAAGCAAATGGATTTACTAAATGATTATGAAAATGTAAAACAATGAAACATCCTGAGTTATCTTATGTAATAATCACTTCAATATTTTGTACGCTTTACTGTGGTATGACAGGTATTGCAATGTTTTTCAGTGCAGTTTGGTTTTCTGTCTTTTAGAGCTGTGGTTTTATGACTCCTCTGTCTCTGTTTATCATTAGGAGGAGTAAAGACGTCCCACTGCTGCCCTCACTGGACTATGAGAAACTGAAGAGGGATCTGATCAGTGGATCCGACAGATTGAAAGCTTTGCTTCTGCAGGCCCTACGCTGGGTACACACGCTTAAACACACATATACACACACACACACACACACACACACACACACACATACACACACACACACACACACACACACACATACACTGTTCATATTGGCATTTCATTGTGTCATTGTAAGACTATAAACTATAGAGATACTTTAGAAAGAAAACAATCTTGCACGATAAATTAGTGCACCGTATTGAATAGCAGGTCATTCCAATATTATTCTTTTTTATTTATTTGTTTGCACAGAAAGAAATCAAGTACTGAGCCTTGTGAGATACCCTGAGTGAGACACTTGTAATCTTTGTGTTTTAATAGTAGGTGATGGTGCGTTTGTGTGTTTTTGGTTTCAGAGACTGACCCGCTCAATACAGGGTGAGCAGAGAGACACGGTTCTACAGGCATTCATCAGAAATGACTTGTTAAACTGCTACACCACTAAACAGGTAACAGAACCTCTTAACACTCATTAAGTGTTAATTCCAATTTACATTCACAATCCAGAAACCATCTTTACATTTCTGTACACACAGATATCCCTTTGTCGCTCTGTTTATCAAAACAGATTTATTTATTTCTTTACATGTACAGTATGTATCATGGGCATCGCTATGCCAGTTTTACTCAGCCCCCCTGAGTACTATAACATAACTGTAACATAACTATAACTGAGTACTCAGCCCCCCTAAAAATTCTCCATAAACTTCACACAAATTGCTGATCGCCCATCGCCCCCTTTAAATTTGATATGAAAGCGGAGGCAGACTTCAGCTCCTCCTCATCTTTCAGCGCGGCCTTCAATTCGCCATCACAGAGGGAGGATTAAGGCAAGGTGTGTGTTTTTAAATGAATTGTTATATCTGCATGAGTGCAGTCCTTTCTCATAAATACAGTTTACAAAATGTCATGAGGGATTAATCAGCTAAATCTTCGCTGTGTTTACCCTCATCACACCAGCTGTTTCCTCTAGTGAAAATGAAGCCCCTAATATGCACTCTATGAACCTATAGTCTACTTTATACAACAATCATACCGTTGCTGTTTTAATTGGAAAACCTAACTGTCTATATAAAACATTGGACAGTGCATATGGCATTAACTACCATAGAGTTATGCACATAAATGATTAAAAATAGTGACAGACAGCATCCAGTGCACTCGTTTTAACTGCATAGCAGTGTGATTTACAGAAATAGAAAAATCCTTTTTTTTGTAATAAATATTGTATTGTATTAAATAATATCCCAAATCATAAAATACATTTATTAGCCTTAGAGTAGGGTTTTTGTCACTTTGATTTAGAAAAAGTTATTAAAAAGATGCTTTGTTTAATGACATTAAAACAATGTTTGTCTATATTAATGAATTTGAATAAATAGCCTAGTAGCTATAAAATTTAAAGGGGTTGAATAGAGAACCTACTGCCTTATTTATGTAGCTAAAACATTAAATTATACTAGATGACGTGATGATCAAAGTTTTAATATTTATATTAAACTGTAGATAGAAGGTTTTTTCAAGTCACATGAAAAAAAAGATGTTCTATTCCTTCCTGTTGCTTATTTGGAGACCTACTCCCATGTGGCTTGAAAAACCTTCCATCTCCAGTTACTGTTCAGTTCTACAGTTGAGTTTTCTGAAACTGCAGCCTCTTAGGCACATTAACACTGTGCTGCCAACATTGATTGAAGTCATTGCATCAGAAACTATTTTTCACATTTTTTATGCCTGACAGTTTCAAACAAAAAGCAGCAGTATTGTCAAAGAATTAACAGATAAATGTTTGACAATATTGGCCCCCACACAGTTTATTCCATTGTTCAGCCTCATAGGTGGGTTGTTTATATTGTTAATCAATGTAAGTTTAAAGTTATATGCTGGTTTCTGGTTAAATTTTTTTGATTGTACATAGAAAAAGGTTTATGCAGTAAACAGCGTGTGTGATCAAGAAGACTAATTTGAGTACTGATTCGGAACAAATAGGTGTTAAACATCTGAGCCCCCCTTAACTGAAAATCCTAGAAATGGTCAGAAAGTAGTTTACATGTCAATTCCCCAAAAATTGATAACTTCCCTTATATACATTAAAAAAAACATTGTGTTGCTCCTCCTTTTTTCCTTGTTGGATCCACTTTTTGTAATTATTTATTAGATATATT
The DNA here is from genome assembly GCF_024256425.1 of Clarias gariepinus. Lineage (NCBI taxonomy): Eukaryota > Metazoa > Chordata > Actinopteri > Siluriformes > Clariidae > Clarias > Clarias gariepinus. The sequence goes on along the minus strand of NC_071114.1, from coordinate 19,477,885 downwards.
ATCATTTATTCTCCACATATCTTGCTGAATGTTTGTTTACAAACATTGTAGCTTATTTTAAAGTAGATTATTAAATTCGGCACATAACTTTTTATAACATTGCTTTTACTCAACGTTTTGATTTCACTTGTGGAAGTTAAAGTTCAAGCAGATATCAAAGTACTGCAAAAGATGAATTAAATTCTGCCCAGCGGTCGATTTAAGACACGCCCACAATTTGATGCATACGCAGTACGCTGTCGAAACGAAAAGCGATTTATAATCTGGCACATAGCTGCTCATAACTTCACTTCTACTCAACATTTTAATTTTATTTATGGTGCAGGTTAAACTTCAGGCAAATACCTAAAGAAAGTTTCATTAAGCTTAGCCAGTTTTGTGTGACAAGGTCTGGCGGGACAGGCATACGGACATCATTTTTGTTTGAGTTTTTTGGTCCTCCAATGTATGAAACATAAAGACATAAAAGAGCGAGTTCTGACCAATGAACAGACAAAACTTTTCTTTTATTTATATGGATTATGTCCCTAATCATATGCTTATGCTATTATACCTATTTTAATATCATGTGACCTTTACACACTGTATAGAGGGCAGCTTAATCTTTTTTTTTTTTCTCTGCTCACGCTCTTCTTTCTCTCTCTTATGGTATTCCAACTGACTGCTTTAATGAGAACTCTCCTACTTTTACTGCTACTACTTATTACTAACAGTAACAGCTTATTTCTACTGATCCTGATAGCTGTATCAGCCTTAATCTTACCTCACCTGTGATTATGATAAAATATTGTGATAAATAATAATTTTCATTCCTGTCTGTTGTTTTGTTCTAAAATGTATATACACAATCTCTGAACAAAGATGAGGTTGACCGCCTGTGCAAGAATGTACTTCTAAAAGAAATTTTATTTAATATTTACAGCAGGTCTCCAGCATTAGTGCTTTGTAAGAGTAAGAGGTGAAGCTGTAACTGTATGGTTTCTGACACCTTTCAAAAATACAGTTTTTCTGTAACATGGTAAATAACTTTTTTTTTGTCTTATGAACCCCAAAAAAATGGGGGAAAAAAGGCTTTTTTTTGTTCTGCTTTTTAGAAATCTGTGGTTTACCTCATTAAATCGAAGAATGAGACAGTGAGGCAGTACACAGCTCGCCTCCTTAACACCTTTGCCTCTCTGTCTGAGGGTAAGTATGATGGAGGAGAAGCCAGCTGGTTTCTTTAATTATGACTTTCTGGGTAATAAAGTAATACTTAAGCACGCTAGTTAAACATATACACCACCAGTTAAACGTTTGGACACATACTCTAATTCAATAGTCTTTTTTTTTTATTTCCATCATCAAACAAATTTAAATTTTACACAAAGATAACCTGAGTAAATACAAAATACAGTTTTTAATTGTTAATTTCATTTACTGTGGGGAAAAAATCTGTCCAAACATGCCTGACCCTATGTAAAAGTAATTGCCCCTAAATCTAAAGTGTGCTTAACCTTAAGTCACAAACTGACGGCTGCACATTCTCATTTAGGATTTTTTTGTACAGTGCAGAATTCATGGTTATATCAATTCTGGCAAGTCATCCTGCCCTAAAGCTGAAAAGCAGCCCCAGACCATTACACTACCACCACCAGGTTTGACTGTCAGTATGATGTTCTTTCTATAAAATTATGTTATTTTTATGCAATATGTAATGGAACGCATACCTTTCAAAAAGTCCAATGAAGAATATTGTTTAAAGTGTTTTACTTTGTCAGAAAGCTTCTATTCATGTGATTTCTTGATTGAACAGTTCTGGCAGTAATCAGGTCTGGGTGTGGCAAGTAAAATTTAACTAATTTATCTAGCTAATCACAGTTCCTTCATGATTTAACAAGAGGGGGCAATTACTTTCCCTTAATAAATGAAATCATCATTGAAAAACACAATATTAACATTTGTTAGATGATCTGAAGTGTGACAAATATACAAAAAATGTACTTTGTCATGGCACTGTATTTCAGTATTTATCTACTTCAGTATTGTTCTAGAATGTACATGAATATTCATTTATGTTAATATTAAAATGTTAATATTCAATAACACAATGATACCAAACACACATGTCCTCGGGTTAATGTTCCAGATAACAGAGTTTTAAGATTACATTTGTTTTCTTTGTTATTGCACACTCATCAAAAAGTAACATATACCGTATAAACTGACTCACTGCTCACCGTGCAGTATGTTAGTATACACAACAAATACAAACTGAATAAGAAACAATTAGCACAAATTCTAGCATGCTTACATTTTTTTTCTCCTGTTTTTGACCTCATGAGAAATGTTTATGACAAGACTGTAGTTAGGCAACTGGGAAAATATGAATGCTAGCATAAACTAACGAATGACATGTCAATCATGTAGCTAGCTAGCATTTAGCAGTTATTTTTCAGTTAATTAAGATATTAAATCATAGATACATAGAAATAGTGTAGTAGACAGTGTATAGTATAGCGCATGTAGAATCTTCTTTTCGGAATGCTGTAATTTAACACGAATGAACAATGTTGAAAGACTTTTTCCCCCTGTCCAGGTCGTGTGTATCTGTCTCAGTGTTTCTCTCTGCTGAAGCTGTTAGTTGAATGTTTGCGGTTAGAGGAAAAGGATTCGGTAACCAGTAAGAAAGTGTTGGGGGTACTGCAGAAACTCAGCGTCAGGTAACACATCATCTGCACTTCCACTTGATCTTGTTCTTAGCTTACAGTGCGATGGCCATGAGGACAGAGCAGAACAGGTTACATAGTGTCTCATTAGAAAAATAAGTGTCTCATAGCAAAATATGATAAAAGATGTTTTTAATTACATTACGGCAGCCATAAACACTCTTCACATTTTCTTAGGGTGACAAAATAATGTATCATCATAGACAAAGAAAAGAGTTACCTCTAAATTATTCTTAAATGCTGACAATGGCTGACTCCTTCCATGAATGTTAAATAAGAATCACGCTTCACCGCATTAATGATCTTTTATATCAGTTCATGTGCATCCACAATATAAATTTTCATGAATGAGCAGTTTTTATAAAGGATAACTCATCAGAATAAGTGCAAATTAAAAACCTCTATCTAATTTATTGTCAGGGCTGCTGTTATAGAAAATCAATTAAACAATCTCAATAAAGCTCTATTACATATTTTATATTTTAAGAACTTTCTATTTTCCATCATATTGACATATGACAATTAGGTACTACTGCTATAGTGTAAGCGATAAATTATTTTGTGAACATAAAAAAATTATGAAATGTCATGTTTTAATAAAATTAAATTTATATAATAATACTTATTGGTAAACTGGAATTAAGAACTTGGGTATGTGCCGTTAACTGTAACAGAATAGAATTTTTGTATTAGTAACTTCACTTCCTTTCAACCCCATCAATCAGAATTTCAGTGTCTCACACACAAAGTACTTGCCTGTTATTTCAGTTATCTATTACAGTAGTCCTGTATCTGGTGTGTGTGTATGTTTGAGCAGACGGGTCCATCAGTCGGCTCTGATCAGATTGGGTCTGATCACGTGGTTGGTTGACGAACTGCAGGACGCGGACTCGCTATCTGATTACACAGTGGAGTGCGCTGTAACTCTGCTGATGACTCTTTGTCTGCGCACTCAGGGTAAACACTCATTACAGTACATACACTTATTACATTTCACCAGACTAATGTGTTTGCAACAGAGATTTAACACTTCTGTCATGGTCACAACCATACCGACAAGTGAAAATTAAAGGAAAAAGTGAAGTCTCAAAAACAGCTTATGTGCCCCTCTTCATTAACTTCATACTTTTTTGGAATTGTGCCAGAGGGATAAAGAGCTGTCTCTCTCAGGTGGTGATAGAGGTGGAGAGCACATCATTCTTCACAGTATTCAGTTTAGTTAAGATGCTGTGACTAGTTCATCAAATTTAATGTATCCATTTCCGTACTCATGTCATGTGATTCAGCATATAAGAGACCATGCACATCAGGATAGAAATTATGCAATAAAGTGATCAGCCAGAAGATGAAGTGAAGCTGAACCATGCTTCTACAAATAAATAAATGTCTCCACAGCAGAATAGAATCATCAGCCTTTCCTTTAATTTGTCACCCATTTGTTAATAAAATAATAATAATAAATAATCATTCAGACATAATTTGTTACAGACGGCTATGAAGAGAACATAAAGGCATGTCGATTATTTTCCAGGAAAAAAAAAATGTGCAGAAGAAGCCAAACGTGTGCTGAAGGTTCTGACTGACTTGTTAGGACATGAAAGCCATGAGGTATGTTAGGAACATAGTCTTTATTTGTCCTGCAAACTAAAGTAAAGTGACAGCTTGCTCACACCTACATGTAAGTCAGGAACACCTACTATTCATGACAGCTTTTTTGCATCCCATTGGATCCCAGTCTCAAAACACACCTTTAGTCTCAAACAGCCACACCTCAGCATGTTTGTAAACCATTTTGACAAAAATTATAAACCTGAACAGTTAATCTTCCATTTGTTTCTTTGTTTGCAACTATTAAAAGTTCATTTTATCCTTAATAATATATTCGTGTTTAGGTACACAAATGTTCAGAAGGCTCTCCCTATTGCATGTATTTTTTGCTAACCATCCATCTTTATGGCTTTTCTATCTATTTATATATTCTATCTATTTAATAAGTATAAAAGCAATGAAATCACACTCACAATCATGTTGTTGTTCTGAATATCAGATCCTGAATGGCACAAGAGTAATACAGAGCCTTCTACTGTAACTAAACAAAACTATGAAAGATTATGCACCTAGAATTATGAATGAACAAAAAAGCAGATGAACTGACTATTTAATGAACTTATTAACAAAACTGTTAAAGCGTACGGCCCTACAATTCTTAATGCTTTAGCATACCAAGACATTTTAGATAATTTCCTGCTCTCAACTTTGTGGGGACAGTTAACATTAAGGTCCACCTTAGTGCTGTGCATGAAAGACAAAAAAACGTAAAAGGCAAAAAATCTGTAGTGTCCTTAACTATGTCAAATTCATGTTCTAATGAGCCCTTCAAGCTCCAACATGACTGCGCATCAGTGCACAAAGCAAGGTGAGTCCTGACCTCAATCCAAAGAAACACCTTTGGGATGAATTACAGCGGAGACTGTGAGCCAGGTGTTCTCACAAATGTGCTTCAAAGAATGGTTAAAAATTCCTATAAACACACTCCTAAACCTTGTGGAAAGCCTTCTCAGAAGAGTTAAAGCTGTTCTAGTTGCAAAGGGTGGGCCAACATCATATTAACCCATGTGGATTAAGAATTTGATGTTACTCAAGATCATATGCATGTGAAGGCAGGCGAGCGAATACTTTTGGCAATATAATGTATGTGATAGCCTTTATAGTTCTGAAGCCACATTGTCTGGAAAAAGATCAACTTAAACCAAAAGGAAAAGAATAGAAGAGCATGGAGATGGAAGGACCTGTTCATGATTCAAATAATACCACCTCATCTAATGAAGTAGATATGTATGTGTGTGATGATGTGACTGCTGACCAAGGCAGAAAGATGGGTTCTGTATTATCTGCTCAGATTTAACAGAATGCAGCTAAACTCATTGGACAGAGCTGTATAGTGGAGATAAACAATAACCCATCAAGATTCCACAATGTTACATACATGGTTGTACAAGCTACAACAGTAGTGAAATTGCAACAGAGTCCAAACTTTGGAGAATTATTAATAAATTACAAAAATAATACTACTTAAATAAAACATTTTATATGTGTGTGTGTGCAGATCAAGTCCTATGTTAACAGAGCTCTTTTTAGCATCCTGAGTGTTCCAGCATTAAAAAAAGAGGCCATAGAAATGGTGAGTGTTCAAACATTAATCTAAAAAATTTAAAGCACTCACCCCCACACACACACACTCCTTAGGCACCATACAACTAGAAGAGGGTAAAAGTGCATTAACATCAGTGTTGGGTGTAACGCGTTGAGTACAGGTACTTGGATTCACTTTTTTGGTGTTACGAGTAATCTAACGCGTTAGGTCCGCCATTTAGATACTCAGTTATTTATATTCTTATCAAAAATGTAATCCGTAATTTAGACAATTTATGTAAGCTGTGAGCCAGACAGCAGTCATTCCCAATCTGTTAGTGTGTGAATGAAAGTCGTCCTACAAGCCCCGTCCCCGATAACCCCCTCCCGTCCTGTTATTCCTGCTTTTATACCCCTTTCTCACCTACGCGGTTTGATTATGGGAGGACCGACGCGCAGAAAGATGGAAACCTAATCACAGCGGCAAAACTCGCGGTGGAATCATGATGAACTGTACTTGTGGCCACTGTGCGAAACCGCGTAGGTGAGATAGGGGTATTAGTAGTTAACGGATTATGGGCTAAACTTCGCTAAGTAATGATGGTAGAATAATTATAAAGGTCTTGACTAAAACAACATGCATGAGGAATCACATAGGAGTTTTCATTTTCTGTAATGGAAAAGTACTCTAACTCGTTACTTTTATCAGAGTATATATATACTTTTATTAAGTAACGCTGTAATGTAACTGATTACTTTTTAAAGACAGTAATTTTGTAATGTAATTAGTTACTCTAAAAAGTTATGTCCCTCAACACTGATGAACATACATTGTATTACTTCTTATTATTATTATTATTATTGTTATTATTATCACATGAAATCCATTAATATTCAAACTGAAAGCTCAATCTTTGCGCTCTTTGTGCTTTATACCAATGGATAACAAATGTATCTGTGGTGCTGAATATTGAGCTAATCTAAAATGCTCAATAACTTCACAGTGCTCACAAACTTGTGTCTCACTGTCTGATATTCACATCTTTACTGAGGTTCTGTTGAGACAAATAATTAAAAAGCACAAAAAGACATGATCTGAACATACTCATCAGACTCTCACAATTTTGGTTGTTACTGTATAGTAACAGTGATGCTTAACTTCACTCTACATACAGTATATGGAACTTTGGATCCGATATAATACCAAGTTTTGTAGGAATATGCAGTCAGAATTTATTTATAGAGATTGTTAAACTTCTTTGCATGTTATCACAGTCAGTAAGAGTGAAACTGCAGGAAATGATGTGTTCTAAAACGTTCCTGAAATTACATTTTTAAATATAACTCCCTAATTTTAGTTACAAATTCTGCAGTGCTATAAGTAGAAATTAAGTGCATGACTAATTTAGCACTAAAATACATGACTTACCGTCTATACCGCTTTATAGCGGTACCTGGAGCCTATCCCAGGAGGCTTAGGGCACGAGGCGGGTACACCCTGGACAGGGTGCCAATCCATCGCAGGGCACACACACATACATACACACTTACACACTACGGGCAATTTGGGAACGCCAATTAGCCTAACCTGCATATTTTTGGACTGTGGGAGGAAACCGGAGTACCCGAGGAGAACATGCAAAGTCCATGCACACAGAGACGGGAATCGAGCCTGGCCAGGAATCAAACCCGCACCCTGGATGTGCAAGGCGACAGTGCTAACCACTACACCACCGTGCCGCCCACTAAAATAAACCCATGTTTAAAAGAGCAATCCACAAGCAAGGCCTGCTTCTGTGTTCCTCACCACTTTAAAATGTTTTCAGTTTATAACTAAAGCAGTGTTTCTCAAAAGTTCAATGAGTGGTCGGTGCTTGACGTAATTTTAGTCATGAGGAATTACTATATTAAAATCATCCTGAAATCTTAATACAGGGTTTATGTGCAGGTCTTGAAAGTCCCAATAAAGAATAAAATTTTTCCTTTAAAACATTGTGGAGATTTAGTAGTCAATTAATGTTAAAATACCTTGAATATAAAGTGGTCTGATTTATGTTATTTTCTGTTATATGAGTAAAATAAACCAAACCTATTTTATTATATCCATATTTATAGATTATTGCTTTTTATTATTATTATTATTATTATTATTATTATTAATTGACATGTTTTCTGTTAAGGAATTATCTTTAGATGTCTAATTTCTCTCCTTAAAATGTTGTTCAGTTTAACACTGACTCATCTACTCTTCCTAATGATAACTTGTGATGTTTTACAATATAGAAGTCATTAATTTAAACTTTGAATGAAAGGACATTATTATACAGTAAAATCTTTCTTAGTTGAAAAGCGTGTAAGCAAAAGTGTGAAGCAATCTATTATATGTATTTCAGAGTTTGGAGGAAATCCTGCGCTGTTACATAAAAGAGGAAAATCCTGAACTGATCAGAGCTTTGGAGTTCATCATTAAACATCTCAACTCAGGTATAAGCAGTTTTTTAAAGCTGCCAGGTATTTAGAGATATGCGGCATGGGTGTAGTGACAGGTTTCCAAATACATATGGCCATTTAGTGTATATTTCATCCATGATTTTCAGTTATTGCCTTATAGATTAGATACCTTTTCAAGTGACTCAGTCAATTATTGTTACAGGCATGCTAACTAAATACTAACCATAACCTTGATACTAATTGATTGCTATTTCCTGCATTATCATTATCAGTACCCAGTATAGTATACCTGAGAACACACATGCAGTTTTAAAGACAAACTGTCAGGTACTGATTTAATTTTTGCTCCTGCTTAAAATGTAAAATTATTTAATACATATATACATGATATATGTCTGGAGTATAGTAGAGTCTAGAGTATAGTTGGACAGTCACATTTTAGACAAGCATTTTGGAAGCCCCTTGATTCCATGGAATGGAAAATTTTGCTCTTTAGTTAAGCATAGGCATTCAGTTTTTGCATCTGCATGAAATAATAAGAGAATGAAATATGTTACATATGTTGCATAAGTTTTAATTAATACTACTTTCTTAGATCTTAATTGTCTTTGTGCACTGCCCTTTGGTATAGTTACAAATTAATAAATAAAAAAAATTACACTACACAATAAATGTATTTACAACAAAATAAATAAAATAACACTTTAAACACTTTATTGGCAGAGTGCCAATAACGCACACACACACACAAACTCAGACCTGTGACCAGCAATCAGTATCGTCCGATTCTGATTTCTGTGATCTGGTATTGGTATATCACTTCCAAAAACTCTGATTAGAGCACTGCTACTTCTGTTACTGAGCATGTGATCTCATCTGAAATCTTACAATAATTTGCATTGTACTCTCTCTGCTTGCTTTGATTAGAGGAGACACCCAAAGATCTGGAGTCAGGGGATGAAGAGGAAGATGAAGATGAGGTGCCTGTAATATGGTCTTTAAATTACTCAGCAGAATAACAAGCAAAAGTCTTTATCAGGAATAAAGAACCAATCAGTTTAATGCCTTCTGGCAAAAACTAGATTTTTGGCTAAAATGTTAGAAATTAAATTCAATATATGCAGCTTCTGTATGTAGATAAGGTATCAGGTGCCAAACATGCCAAAACATGTGTAAATTTTTGGTTTGGTGTGACCAAAACACACAATTCAAGTTGGTACTCCATTGTTTCTTGGCCACATTTGGACACCGGGATCTATTTTGATCTAAGGTCATTTTTTGTGGAACTTCTGTTCATGGAGGTGTCGTTTCAATGTTGAAACTTAGAAACTCACTGACTAGTAATTGACTGTAGACCTCAGAAACACAACTTGCTCGTACTTTTTAATACACTTTATTAATACAAATACACTACAATGTCAAAGGTTTGTGGACGTGTGAACATCACATCCATATGTGTTTTTGCTCTTTGCTGTTCTTTTGCTCTTATAATAACCTCTTTTCTGGGAAGCCTTTTCACTATATTTTGGAATATGGCTGTGAGGATTTATCAGCCAGGAGTGGGGTTGAGGTCAGAGCTCTGTGCAGGCCGCTTGAGTTCTTCCCCTTCAGCACTGGCAAAGAAAGTCTTCATGGAGTTCGCTTTGTATACAGGGTCATTCTCATACTAGAAAAGGTTTGATCCATTAGGGAAGATACACAAATGGGTGTGATGGTAAAAGGTCCAATATTTGTGTCAGACTACAATAGACTGTGTAGTGTAACTGTAGTGTACAATAACTGTGTAGTGTATAGTGTTCTTTATATTTTAATTGTGTCATGATCGGGTTTAACTTGTCTTTCATTCAGTAGCCACAGTAAATATTTACAGTTACATTTAAAAGGAAAAGATGAAGTTATAGCTGGTGTACTTAACGCAATTGTTTGTGTGTGAGACAGGGGGACATGATAGAGCCAGATCTGGACAAAGAGGAAGATCTCCAACCCCAGCCTAAAGAGCTTTCAGGAGAACATTTGCTAACTACAGAGTATCTCGAAGTAGGTCCTCCTTATTACACTTACACATTTATTTATTCAAATTGAGTTAAATTTCTCTTT